>NC_037529.1:62145674-62149720 GCF_001531365.2 Cynara cardunculus var. scolymus
TTAAGAGTTTTTAAGAGTTTTAGCCAAATGCATTATAATATAGTATAGATAATACTCGCCTGATTTTCTGAATAATAAAATAACAATTTTAATAGAATATTCAAAACAATAATCGTAGATCCAATATAGTCTCCGGTCACAATAACGGGGCCAATCTCCAAAACGTCATCATTCAGTTTGTGGGTCTTTAAATTAATTAGTAAAATATCTAAATGTTTTATCAATAAATTCTATCTTTATATTTTTGAAAATAAATTAAATTAAAAAGGAAATAGAAATAAAGGGACATATTTTTATAAACTAATAGGACAAAGGTCGGCAAATTAATTACATCCCAACCTATCATAGCTCTGCGATCCTCGTGAAATTGGTACAGGTTGGGCACTGAAAGACAGTGTAAACGTTTTTCTTAGAACTAATCAAATAGAAAGAAAAAAAAACTTAACAATCTATATATCTATATAAAGCAGAAACATGGACCGCTGACGTGTCATCACCTCAAAAGAGCTTTCCTACCTTCCTTTTTTCTCATTTTTTCATTTTTCTTTTTCAAAGCAAAACCTTCAATCTTCCACCTTTACGTTTTCCCTTCTTCTTCATAGTTTCTTCCTCTCCATTAATAAATTACATTTTTGTTCTTGACCATCTTCCATCACAATCCACAGTTGGATATCTTTTGTAATTTCACATGTCTGTTTCAAGTAAAAAGGAGTCCACCTTCCCAGATAAGGAAGCTCTGAATCGCCATCATCATTTCCCTCAGATCTGCCCAATCACCATCGCAGTTTCCAGAAATAAGATATTGTATGCCGAACGAGACACCGTCCCCCTCAACCAACCCTCCTAATCTGACATCGATGAGATCGAAAACCTCATGAACTACAACGTCTAATCGGGTCTCGCTACTGTCCTCCCCGGCCATCCACCATCTCCTACGCGCGCATCCATTCCCGTATCTTCTTCCCCATTCATCCCATCCAACCTTCCTCAGAAACCAGCATCTATCCTTGCAGCACCTCCACCGCCTTCTAACCTCAGCCGTAATGCTAATGCTAACAGTCCGGCATGACTGGTTTTGGGTCACCGTCGAACACGTTGACTGAACCCGTGTGGGATACGGTGAAACAAGATCTTTCGAGGATTGTTAGTAATTTTCCCCAAATGAAACAAGATGGTCATTCAAGCTCAATAAGCGTCAGCTTCCTTTGGCAACATGATTTGCCATAACAATAAATAAAAGTCAAGGACAATCACTACGCCATGTTAGCTTGTATCTCCCGAAGCAACTGTTTACCCATGGCCAACTGTATATTGTTGTATCACGAGGTACATCACGTGAAGGGTTGGTCATACTAAATGCCGACAATGAGATTGAAGATCGAACCTTCATTAAAAATATTGTTTTTAAGGAAGTCTTCCAAACTATTTCTTCAACAACTCATGATCTTCAGGTACGACATGCTCAAGATTTATAGTAATTATTAAATATTGATTAGCTATAACACTGACACAATATATAAACTAATATTTTTCATTTAATGACTTTTTCTACAGGAAAACGAATCTGCCATCAAGCAACGGATTTTCAACCATGTCACAAGTTTATTGGATTGTTCATGGTAGAAAGTAATATGTGGCTCTCTCATCAAATAATATACCGAATTGACAATAATTATCTATACATTATACTTTTATTTCTCACATGCAATAAATTACACGATTATATTATTCTTATAATAAGACAATCAAAAGCATGAATGTTAGTTTTACGTCTACCAAATGTATTTCCTACCATTTCACAATTTAATGGCGTGCTCATAACAAAATATGATATCTAAACTTCTCACTTATTAATTTCTTAAATCACATACTTCATCACAACCTAAAATTCTTTCACATCACATATTCATTTTCTCTGAAACAATATATTGCAACTCTCTTTATGCTTACAAAACCAAACATTCAAACATACAATTCTAACATTATTATTGTGATACTTTTACCACTTCATATTTAATTCAAACTTCTCGATGTGTTTCTTCATTAAGTAACAACGACTGCGCGAAGCGCAGTAACATTTCCTAGTGATATCTAAAAATTAAATATGTCAAATTATTTAAAAGTCTTCAGTAATATTCTCAATGTTGATTGTCTTCTGAATTAAATTTTAATATATTTTACCTAATCAAAACTTAAAGCGCAAAAAAATGAACACTTTTATGCGAAAAAATGAAAAGAAAAGATATTAAGGGATCGTTTACCAAATGCTTACTTAGTAAGTGTTTATCGCTTTAGTAAGCCTATCCTGCTAACATCTTATGGCCTGCTTGTCATTATTGCATATACCTTAAAGGTCTTGTGGGAACCTTCCTGTTTTCGATACTTTACCTGTGTAAGCTAGCAGTCTCATTCTCTCGCGGGTCACTAATCTTGTCGGATAAACATGACAAAACCGGGAATCTTACCCGTAACACCACGAAGGCAAAAATCGAGAATTTTACCTGATAAGTGAGATTGGTGATTTTTACCCAGTTAGTGCTTACCATATAAATCATTACATACAGTAGCATTCTGATAGACTAAAATCTTACTCAATAAAATAAATCAAAATATTAGAGTTTTATCAATAATCAGCTATCAGATAAGCATTTAGATGAATAGTATCCAAGTCTTCGTTTTATTTGGTGGAAGAAAAAGAACACGAATGAGATAGAATGTGCCAAGACTTCTATCTAGTACTTAATACCATTATTACTTGTTACAAGACGAAAGTAGTTCAGTATGTATACTTGCACAAAGTTCTATTTTTGTGTTGAAATCTAAGGTTGCATAAACAGAACAAACAAGTTTTTGGAGCTATATGTTAAACATAATGTTTTGATGATGTACAGTATATGTTCACAATGTAAAACAACACTTCACATTTTGTGTCATCTTCAGGTAAATATGTAATGTAACTAGTAACGATACGTTATCATGAACGTCTTCTTCATTGTCTACAAAGAATCATCATTTTCTTTTTCGTTTGGTTACAAAAAAATCAGGTATATGAGTAAAGGATATGGATCGATATTCAACAGATGGTTAATTATGATTTGAAGCAATCTCAACTACTAGTTTAAAACTTCTATTTTCAAGTATTCTTTTTCACCAATTAAGATAACAATGAAAAAAAAAAAATTTAATCCAATTTTTCACATTAAAATAATTGATAATTTTACAATCTACAAATTGAAATAAATCTCATTTGCTTAAATTTCATGTGAACATGAACATTTATTTTTTTTATTGGTCCATATTTGAACATGTGAATACTAACATAGATTCACATGTGAATCTTAATCGTAACTTGTACTCGATTCAATTTAAATTTAATAATTGGGAATTTGAATCAAATTAAGATTCATATGTGAATTTAATTATAACTTATACGTGAATCAATTTACAATTTATAATCGAGATTATGAATAAGTTTAAGATTCATATGTAAAACTTAAAAAATATGTATCGTTATGGATCTTAAATTAGAGATAATAAAATTATCGTTTCTTGGTATAATTTGTATAAATAAAATATTGATTATAATTTAATTTTTTTTAAATGGATTATGTAATTTTTATTTAAAGGGAAAAGTCTAAAAAAGCCCAATGGACTTTAGTGTTTGGAATGATTAAGTCATTGGACAATTTTTTGAAACAAATAAGTTTTTGGACATTCCAAAACTTGTTAAACACCTCCTTAGACTTTCTAAAACCTGTTAGATATATTTTTATGACCTATAAAACTAATTAATGCATTAAAATAATAGAAAAAACATGAAAAAAAGCCATGAACATTTATATTTTGAGTGATAAAGTCCCTAAACATTTTTTGAACCAAAAAAGTACTTGCATTATATAATATAAACAATATATCAAAAAAATACTTGCATTTAAAAAAATTATTGATGAAATTTATTTTTGATTAAAATTAAAAGATATTATGTCAGTGATTTTTCAAAATTAAAAAAATAAAAAAGAATTACTGATTATATTTATTTTTAATAA
>NC_037529.1:62150080-62155170 GCF_001531365.2 Cynara cardunculus var. scolymus
TTTAATTTTATAGATCTAAATACTTTTTGGTTCAAAAAACGTTTAGGGACTTAATCGTTCAAAATATGAATGTTCATTGGGTTTTTTTTTCGTATTTTTCTATTATTTTACCACATTAACCAATTGTATATGTCATAAAAATGTATCTAACAGGTTTTATAAATTCCAATTAGTTATTTAACATGTTTTAAAATGTCCAAGAAGTTATTAATTTGTTCCAAAAAATTGTACAAAGTTTTAATCATTCCAAACACTAAAATCCATTAGATTTTTTTAGACTTTTCCCTTATTTAAAAGGAAAAGTTGGTGAATTTTTTTAAAAAAATGGATCAATGATTTAATTATACAAGAGTTTCAAAATGCCCCTCTTGGTCCCCCATCGTTCCCATATATACTTCCACTTAAGGGGTGTTTGTGATTGCTTATAAAAGTTGTTTTTTAACTTATTTCAGTCTGACACCGGTGATAAGCTGTTTTCTAGTGTTTGGATAAGAAAAAAAAAACTGCTTATACCGGTGCCAAACCGGTAATAAGTTGTTTTTGATAAGTTAATCTTTCCTGACTTATGAAAAACTGCTTATTACTAGTTTACAATTTTAACCCTGTTTTATTTAACTTCGGTTTGATACCACATAAGTTAATAAGCACTTTTACAAAAAAACATAAGTTGTTTTAAGTAAGCAATCCCAAACACCCCCTTACTCGAACCCATAACTCAATCGATGTGCAATGCAGTTATTAGGAGAATCATGAGATTATCTATTAAAAACAATTTTACGATTAAAGAACACACCGGAAGTAGCCATTGATATTCACGAAGGTCATGAAGAAACAAAACAATATTGATTAGGGGTGTATAAAAAACCGTCAACCCGCGAAACCCGTCCAACCCAACATGCCTAACCGCCAAATTGCCTACCCGCCAAACCGCTAACCCGCCAACTAGAAGGGTTGAAATTGGGTTGCGCCTAGCTCACCCGCCCAACCCACCAACCCGCCGCTAATATATAATTTTTATAAAATTATATATATATATATATATATATATATATATTAATAATGTATAAATTTTATATACTTTTTATTGATGTTACGTTTTGTTTTATTTTAGCTAACGTACGGATTACCAAAAGAGATTCACGATCAAAGAATGATGACAAATAATTTAATTAATAAGGAAAATTATTGATTTTTTTTTTGCAGCATCAACAAATTGATATGTTGGAGAATATGAATGATATTGATAGATATTTAATGGACGAATCCATCAATCTATGACACTTTTAAAAAGTTACATTAGAAAAATGTCTTTTCTAAAAGAGTTACAATATGTTTATAGGATTATTTTGAACGTCTTAACAAATTCTATGATGCTTTTAAATAAAATGTCGTATTAGTTATTTTATACTACACGACTTGAAAAAGTGTCATATGAACATAGAAGTCCTATAAATAGATGATTTTACGGGACACTTCTCAAAATGTGTCTATAAAATAACGAATACGACATTTTATTTAAATATCATTCTAAAACACTTGTTGAAACGTCCAAAAACGTCCTATAAACCTATTCTAACCTTTTTAGATAGGAAGCTTTATAATATGGTATATAAACTTAAGTTTTATGAATTATTTCATTCGCCAAATTATGTAACTACTAATCTATCAACCCAATCCAACTCGCCTCAACCCACAAGGGTTGGGTTGGGTTGAGATTTTCCCAAACCGTCATAATTAGGTTGGGTTGTAAAAATGTTGTAAACCGTCCAACCCAACCCACATACACCTCTGATATTGATAATGGTGAAGTGCATACTCCAATTACTAAATGAAACACATATGTTCATAATGTAAAGCATTTATGTTCACAATGTGAAACAATAACTCACATTGTGCACAAATATTGTTGCCATATGTTAAACAAAAAGTTTTGATAGTGTCATGTATATGTTTATATACAATGTGAAATAATATTTCGTATTCTAAACAACTTCAGGTAAATGTGTAATATAACTGGTAACGATACACTGTCCAAATCATAAACGTCTTCTTCATTGACTGTAAAGAATCATTATTTTCTTTTTCGTTTGGTTTCCAAAAATCAATAACATCATTTATAGTTTGAAATTATCAAACAAGTTAGGAGTAAATAATACGGTTGAAATTTCGAAATAAAATTATATACAGTCTCCTCCACCTCCATCAAAGAACAATGAGAAGAAACACAATTAACCAATTAAAACCAAACAAATCTAGTGGATTTCAAACAGTAATTACATCATTTTATGGATAATTTATTTACATTTGTCATAAAATTAAATAGTCGAATCATTTTTATTTTACTTAAATGGGTCAAACGAGATTCAATCCATTTATTTAATAGGTTGGGTTGAGAAAATCATAAACAGATCAACCTACTGTCAACTCATTTAAGTAACAGGTTTGATGTGTTGAAAAATCTCAACTCATTTAATTAAACATGTTTGGGTTGGGTTGAGATCTTCAACATATGTTTAATAAATGGGTTAAACCCGAACTCAACTTGACCCATTATCATCCCCAGTGTATATTATCAACAATTTCGTCATTATAACAACCCATTCCACATAGATTATGAGCTTCTTATAAACTTAAAGTTATAGGCTGCCAATATTTTTCATCATATTAAGTTAAATTTTGAAGTTATCGGGTTAGTATTTCGCTTTAGGCTTAGGATAACCTTTTTGATTTATTATAATGATTTTACATGATATAATATATTATTTCATTCTAAAAACTTATTATAATGATTTAAAAACATCAAAACGTCATATGTATGTCATTATTTAATTTCTGGATAATAAAATAACAATTTTAATATAATATTTAAAATAATAAATGTAGATCCAATATAGTCAACAATGGGGCCAACCTCCAAAATCTGAGCATTCAGTTTGTGGGTCTTTAAATTAATAATAAAATATCTAAAATATTTTATTAAGTTTATTAAAGTAAACGTTTATCGGTTCATTAATTTTACCGGATAAACATGACAAATCGAAAATTTTATCTATAAAAACCAAGAATTTTACTCGGTTAGTACTTACCGTCTAAATTATTACGTACAATATTAATTCTTATTCAATAAAATAAATCAAAATATTAGAGTTTTACCCATAGTCAGCTATCAAATAAGCATATTTAGGTGTCGTTTACCAAACATTTACCCGGGTAAGCGTTTATCAAGTCACATTATTTTACCGGATGAATATGACAAGGACTAAGAATCTTACCCGATAAGAGCGAATGCAAGAATTGAGAGTGTTACCCGGTAAGTGAATGTGACGACTCTTACTATGGTTAGCGTTTACCGGGATAAATTGTTGCATATGCGTTTTGGTGAATAAAATCTTACTCGGTAAATAAACAATAATGTTAAATTTTACCGGTAAACACTTATCAAATAAGTTTTTAGGTAAAGAGAACCTTAAATAAAGAGTATCCAAGTCTTCGTTTGTTTGTTTGATTGGTGGATTTATTCTATATTATCGCAGATCCCGGATCTTTTGAATTTTCTTCCAATGACTTTGGTCAAATTTTGATACAAATTAATAGATTATTAATTAAAATGATTCATATCTTTATTATACTAAAAATATATATTTTATCTTTAAAGAAGATTAAAAAATTAAAATTTATTATTTATTATTATAAACTTTACGTTTAAATTACTGACTAATAAAATTTATTATTTATTAAAAAATTAAAATTTATTATTTATTATTATAAACTTGTGGTTTATTTTTTGTGCTCTAAAACTCAAATTAGTCCCTTCAGTCAACACTGTCATAAGATACTTTGTTAAATGCATCATGTGCCCCTCATGTTTATCCATCACCTTCTTCTTCAATTCAAAAACCCTAATTTATGTAAACCAAGATTTAGGAGTCGTTTACCAAACACTTACCCGAGAAACGTTTACTGGTAAAATTTAACACTATAATTTACTTACCCGGTAAGATTTTAATCCACCAAAACAAAAATAAGAACGCTAACCTAAAATCAAAATAAAAAACAAAAATAAAAATCATAACCTTAAAAAATATCAAGAACCCCTAATCATCTTCATCTCCATCTACATTTTCATGGATCTGCAGAGGGACGATCTACATAGAGACGATCCAGATTTTTACAAGAACGATTTCACAAGGATGATCACATGGACGACTCTATGGTTGTATACAAGAACAATTTTGTACAAGAACGATCCACAGGATGATATGATTTTGGAGCCTATTCGCGGCTGTTTGGCATTCAAGATGGTAAGGGAACGAGGTTATATATAATCATCATACTAGGGTATTTGGAGATTGAATCATATGCAACAAACGAAGAAAACCCGCAAAACAGAAAGCCACGCTACTATGGTTGCGCAAGCGACTGTGTTTGGTGAATATAGCACGGGTGACTTGCCATGCGACCTAGGTTTCGAGCAAGGTTGCGGGAATGCGTCTAGGTGTTTTAGAAGCTCGATTTTTATGATTTTGATTCTTTTTCTTCCCCTTCTCTTCCTTGGAATGATTTTTGGGAGCTTTTGTTGATCCTCTCTCCCAGTGATTTGATGATAATCCCTTTTTCCTTTCGATGTATTTCTGTATCTGTAATTTCAGTTCCAGCGATCATACACTGAGCTTGTTCAGTGATCGCTGAAGAACTTGTTTTGTAATCCATTTAGAGACAACGATACTTCAAGAAAACAACACTCACACCAAAGATCCTTCAGCAAACGTCGAAGACTGAAACTGAAGATTATAGACTGGCGCGTACGTGATCTGAAGCGGTATTCAGTGATTACAAGCCTGTCTAGCTATGTGTGAAGACTGCTCTAGCTTCAGCGAATGATGATGAGACCTTCAGGTCATTCCAGCATTCAGCGATCAAAGGAAGCTTGCTTAGCACGATTGTTGTTGTTTTGTCCTTGTACACGCAAAAGGACAAACCCATACCCTTACCAGAGATAGTACGGTACGGAGCCGATTAGTCGACTCTTTGTCCACCATCTTTAGGTAAAGATGTCTGTTCATAAATAGTGCTTTTGTACTATTTACTGT
>NC_037529.1:62155270-62174970 GCF_001531365.2 Cynara cardunculus var. scolymus
TTTTGGTTTAATATTATAAATTTTATAAAGATAATAATTAAGTATTCTGTTAGAATTTAATGATTATACTAATTATATATTATATTTTTTATATTTAAAATGAGATGTTTATCTTGTATTTGATTGTGTTTATCTGCAGTTAGTTACACGAATTCAGATATGGGATGAAATCGGATAGGGATAAAACCGTTTAGGGATGAACGAGTGTAAAAGTTTTTAAGAGTTTTAGCCAAATGTTTTATAAGATAGTATAGATTATATCATAATCTTATGTTATTTTGTTACCTATGCAGATTTTTAGAAGTTCCTGGCCAGTCCTGAAACAGTCCTATAGGATTCTTTTGCTAGAGTGGTGTTGTAGCAGTCTTCTACAAGATGAAATCAACAAATAATTCAAGAGAGAGAGAGAGAGATCGATTGAGATTGATGAAAATTATGGAGAGAAAATAACCAAAAATACATAGTTCTAACTATTTATTAAAATTTAAATTTAAAGTATTTAAAATCTATTGTAAAACTACAATTTCCTTAATTTTTTAATCAACTCAAATCCGAAAATTCTTCAACGTTATTGAAAAAAAAAAAGGATGGCCTAAATGGGTTTGTAACATTTTGGATGGTTTGCAAATGATTACCCCTCTCTCTCTCTCTCTCTCTCTCTCTCTCTCTCTCTATATATATATATATATATATATGATTAATACACATTCATTATGAACGCGTATTGTTCATGATGAATAACCCATGGATGCAAGGGACCTATGTCGCTGTCCTTTATCCCCCGGTTCACAACTGAAACTCAGTTTTCATTTGAATCCGCCTCTATCTCTTCGCTTCTATCTATGTATTAACATACACAAATGTATTAAATATGCACATAAGATGTAGACAACGTAAACAATTTTAAGAAATTTTTACTATAGTATTCCCAAAGTTCACATGATATTCACAAGTGATAGCTTTAGATTTAGTTCTATTGATTTAGTCGGTATTCACAATATATTCACAAACTATACCATATCTCATTAATTTAGAGTGTGTTCATATATAATGTTCATAATGTATAATAGTATTTTTTTTTAATGTTTACAATGTGTTCATCTTGTATGCATATTCAATTATGTGTGTGTTCGTATATATTATGGAAAGAGGAGAGAAAATTGGAGATGTGAGAAAAATAGGAGAGAGGAGAGAGAATGATAGGGTTTTAATTTATATTAGATTTTAGTTTTAAATTATTATTTTTTTTGGTTAAAATTGGCTCTCAAATTAATGTATATCCAATTGATGAACATATTCATATATAGGTTAACGTTGTACAATACTAATACAACAAAATATTCAATCATTAAAATTAGAAGAATTTCATCCCTATTTTTAAATATAAAATATTTAAATTATAATAAAAAAATTATCAGACTTTTTTTAATTAACATGGATATCCAACCTGCTATACGAGCCGACTAATCTCAGGACAGGTAGCCCGGAATCACCGGCATTTAAATCTTCGTGGTCATAAGGGGATTTTTGTTCTTTATTGGATTTGAACCAGAGACCTTCAGACACTTTTGACTTTTGAAGCCAAGTTCAAACCAATTAAACACCACCCTTGTGGTTGGTTTTTTTACCAATCGTAAGATACTCGTTTTTGATAAAAGATTCTTGTTTTTTGGTATAATCTATTTGATACAAAATTTAATTAATTAAAATAATGAAGAAGTGTTACGTTGTATTTATAACAACCACAATAATTAAACCTCAATAATTATTTTGTATTTGAATATGTTTATCACTTGATTATTAATACTTAGTTTATAGAGTTAAAGGAGTCTTAAAATATTGTACATATGTTATTATTAAGTTTTTAACACAATAAATAGTTCAACTCTTAACTCTTCAAACTAAAAAAGGAACAAGTTTTTTTTTATTAACCTCGATATCCAACCGCTATGCGAGCCGACTAATCTCAAGATGACCACCTGTTTTGCAAATAGCCTGGAGTCACCACATTTGAACCTCCGCAACCACAAGAGGATTTTTGTTCCTCCTTGGATTTGAACCTGGAACCTCCATGTACTTTTAACCTTTGAAGCCAAACTCAAACCAATCAGGCACCACCCTTTGTGATTGGAACAAGTTTTTACTGAAAACATATGTCGATAAGACGATATATATAAGATCAACTCTCTTTATCATGCACTTTTCTTTACGATCCATCACTCCCCTAACTTCCGTTAAAACTCGCAATCGAAAGTATTCGCATAATCTTCTTTGTCGAAAGTAGTATGTTCGTCGATATTACTATCCTAAACTTATTCGTTTACGGTATGTTTTACAGACCAAACTTTCCAAAAACGCGTTTCGCTCAAAAGTCGAAACCTAAAAAGCCTCGATCAACGAATCATAATCATCGAATTCCTTTGTACGCGAAGTGTTATCATCTTACTCGTGAAAAATGGATCCTAAGTTATCGTAAAAATCATGACACTACAAGCCATAAAGTCAACTCAGATACTTGTGCTAACCACATGCATTTATGACAAATAAAACGACCCATAATCAATTATATATATATATATATGAGCCACTAGTGACCCTAATGGCTCTATCCCGATTCATTTTCTTGTCTCCTTTCTAACCATGGGCACCATTGATGACCGGGAAAAGTACCCTCCCACCGCCGGCGATGGTGATGACCTTTCCCCAATTGAAGAAGTCCGGCTAACCGTGACTAACACCGATGACCCAACCTTGCCGGTATGGACCTTCAGGATGTGGTTCTTAGGCTTGCTCTCTTGTGGTCTTCTTTCTTTCATCAACCAGTTTTTTTCTTACCGAACTGAACCACTGGTCGTCACTCAAATCACAGTCATAGTGGCCACGTTACCGATTGGTCACTTCATGGCAGCGATTCTCCCGGAGACCAAGTTCCGGCTGCCGGGATTTGGAACCAAATCGTTTTCCTTGAACCCAGGTCCGTTTAACATGAAGGAGCATGTGCTTATTTCAATATTTGCTAATGCTGGAAGTGCGTTTGGAAATGGATCAGCCTATGCCGTCGGCATTGTCACCATCATTAAAGCTTTTTATCACCGGAAGATTTCTTTTCTGGCCGGCTGGTTGCTAATTATTACTACCCAGGTAATGTGTGTGTATGTGTGTATATATATATATATATATATATATATATATATAAAACCTAATGACTTGTTCCTCTCCGGTGAACTTGATGGTAGTTTTTCCGGCGAATTAATGTAGAATTTTGATGGTGGTTCCGGCAGGTGTTAGGATACGGATGGGCGGGGTTGCTGAGGAAATATGTGGTGGAGCCGGCTCACATGTGGTGGCCGGGGACTCTTGTTCAGGTGTCCCTTTTCCGGTAAAGCAATTTCATGCCTTACAAATCAATTAATTTTACATTTATGTTCAATTTATTTCGATAACATAACGTAAAATATTGGAAATTACTATTACAAGTAATTATGATATTAAAAGTAACATCTAATTTATGATCAAACATTTATCTTAAACTTTTCTCTAAAATAAAGAATAATAAAAAAGAAAGAGAAAGAAATTCTTTTAATTTAAAATAAAACAGAGAAAATATAACATAACTGTTAAAAATATTCTTTATGTTTATAACAAATTCACAAAAAATAATAATTGCGGTTTTTGTAAGTTTCAAAAGAATATTCTATCAAATGATTAGCAATTGTCGTCTCTACATGGAATTTCTTCGTTTAAAGACGATCACATAATTTTCGTTTGACAAATGATATTTATTGATGAAAATGACACAAAAGTTAAATAAATTACATTAAAACTAGAAGGATACTCAGTACAATGTAACGAGATATATTTCGATTTTAATATTTTGTTTTATTTCTTTTTTTTGTCTCAGTCGATATTATAGTACGATTTTATGTGGTTTTGAGAAAACGTAATGTTTTTATTTTTTAATAAAATGCAAATATGAAAATATCATAAAATTTGAAAAAATTATTGATACTAGTACCAAATTAACTATTTAAAATTTCTACATTTTTTGTGTATTTCTTTAATTTTTTTTGGTTTAGTAATATAGTTTTTTATAAAGATAATAATTAAGTATTTTGTTAAAAATCAATTACTATCATAATTATATTTTAGATTTTTTATATTTAAAATAAGATTTTATTCTTTATTTACTTATATTTATCTGCAGTTAGTTATATGAATTCAAACATTAAACTTTAATAAGTTGTGTATTTATGCACAATTTTATTTGTAATCTTGAATTTTAAGTAATATGCATCAATAAACAGTACTTCATGAATAATAAACGGTTTTTAAGAGTTTTTGTCAAATGTTTTATAATATAGTATAGATATATAAAACATATCTTCTTTCGTTTCTTTTTGAAAAACTTACTTCTAAAAACTCTTGTTCGAGTTTACGCCAAAACCTTTTTAAAAAAGAAGATTTAATATACTTTGTGTTCACAATGTGTTCTTCTATTGAAAACATAATATACTATCTTATTAAAACATTAAAGTGTTCTTCATAATAAATTTCCAAATAAAAACCAGATATAAATCATGTAAAATTTTCTTAAACCTATATATACATATCAACTTTCGCATACACACAAAAATAAAGGTATTCGTGATGCTCGTTACGGGGTGTTTATGATTGCTTATAAAAACAACTTATTGACTTATTTCGGTATGACACCGGTAATAAGCATTTTTGAGAGTTTGGATAAACAACTTATACCGGTGTCAAACCGGTGATAAGAAATTTTAAAGAAGTTAAACTTTTTTGACTTATAATAAGTTGATAAATGCTTTTATAAAATAATATAAACAGGGCCGTCCCTGGGGGAGGGTGAGCCGGGCGTACGCCCAGGTCCCATAAAAATTACGGGCCCAAATTTCTTTAATATATATAATAGTAGTTCAAAAAAATTAGTAAATAGAAGACATAAGAAAATTAGTATCTAATATGACAAGAAAATATTTTGGTACTACATTAACTATTAAAGACTCAAACATATATGAATTAAATATATTAGAGAAAAAAAATACATAACGAGATTAATCTGTCATTCATTATATAATATTATTTAATGTTTTTCTATGTTTTTTTCTATCTAAAACCGACGTCTAAAACTACTTGCTTCGAAAACTTTGATATATTCTCTATAACATATCTCCCATCGACTCTTTTGATTATTTCATTCTCGCATGAATTCTATTTTTATATTATAATATGATAGATTTTCTTGTTATTAGCTAACAAAACCCTCATCTTTCGAAAAAATTACCAACCATATAAGACGGTACAACTTATATGTATATTTAGAATAATAAAACTATAATTGTTTTTTCATAGTTGTTTTTTATTATCTAATATTGAGTGTATAAATCTTATGTATTATTCTATCTCTAAAAGAATAATAAGATCTCAAATTATCACCAACATGAAATTTTTTATTTATATAATCGATGATTCGAGAAAAGTTTGTTTTAACCCTAACCCTATGTTCTTGAGTCTTCTTTTATGTAGGAAAGAGAGGAAAGTAATAGAGGAGAAAAAATATTCTGTTCTCGATATTTTTTCAGGGAAATGAAAAGAAAAGGAAAGGAAAAAAATTGTATCAAATTTTATTTTTATTTAATTATTTTTCCTTCCTCTCTCTTTCTATTAACAACATAGGAAAAAAAAAACATTATTTTTCTTCATTTCTTTTATTTTTCTTTTCTCTCATTCCCAAATTCGAAAACATAATATAAAATTTTAAAATGATGTTAAAAAACATTAACATGAGATCACTGGAAAACCAACCTATTTACATTGATTTGCATAATGTCACTCGGAATCAGAAGAATCGACTTTATGACCTCAAATGATGTCATTATATGTACTAAAAGTATATGATATGATGTTTTTGATGATGAAACAAATTATCGATAGTACATAAAAATGTTCTAGTAGATAATATTAATTTAGAAATGAATATTGATTGATTTTGCATCCAGAAATAGTAGGAAAAACGGTTTTATATGAATTCAATGTTAATTCTGATGATAAAAACAATATATTGAAAAAAAATATCGTACTTATCAATGGCTCATTTTTACATCTCGCCCAGAGGCTAACACCCCTATCCATGAATTTCTTCCTCACACACATTAAAATCAATACATGCTTTTTACATTATCAATGCTTAAATGACCTGATTCTGACATCAAAGGGGTGCCATTAGCACTCCCCTAAATATAACCATTATTAATTTCCACTCTTTGCGTTAAAGTCCAAGCTATGATCGGAATCATGGACGCAAAAGTCAATTACAGTTAGTCATAGATGATGGCTACATCCGTGACCAGTTGACCATATAACTCTATCTCCAAGTCCATACCTATACTATGGAATATGGAGTATGGAATAGGAATCTCCAATACTTTATTATTAATGATTAAAACATGTATTACATAGTAATATCTATACGATATTATAAAGTATTTGATAAAAAAATTTAAAAATTAATTTTTTTATATATAAAATATTATATATTGATACTATATTATTTAAAATTATAATTAAAATATATATAAATATAATTTATTAAAGTTCAATGTTTAAATTCGTATAACTAACTATGGATAAATATAATCAAATAGAGGATAAATATCTTATTTTAAAATATAAAATATAATTAGGATAATTATCGAGTTTTAACAAATAATTAATTATTATTTTTATAAAAAAAATTATATTATTAAACCAAATATAAATTACTTCGTTATTATACCTAAATTAAATTATAATGAAATAATTGAATTAAAAAGTTATACCAAAAATAGGAATTTTAAATAGTTAATATGATACTAATATCGATATATTTTTGTCAAAGTTTTATGATATCTTTATATTTATATTTTATTCAAAAATGAAAACATCATCGTTTTCTTAAAATCACATAAGACCATACTATAACATCGACTGAGATAAAGAATAAAATGAAATATTAAAATCAAGATATATCTCACGGCATTGCACAAATACCCTTCTAGTCTTTAAAAAAATAGAAAAGTACGCACGCAATGCAGCGAAATACATTTTGATTTTAATATTTTTTTTTTGTCTCAGTATATGTTATAACACATATTCATGTGGTTTTGAGAAGACAAATTTTTTTTATTTTTGAATAAAATATAAATATAAATATATCATAAAATTTTGAAAAATATAAATTGATATTAGTATCAAACTAACAATTTAAATTTTTTTTTGTTTTTTGTGTGATTTTTTAATTCATTTTTCTTATTTTTGCTTTATTAATATAATTTTTTATAAAGATAATAATTAAGTATTTTGTTAGAACTAAATAATTATTATAATTATATTTTATATTTAAAATGAAATGTTTATCATCTATTTGATTATGTTTATCTGTAGTTAGTTACATGAATTCAAACATGGAGCTTTAATCAACTGTACTTATATATAATTTACTTGTAATCTTAAATTTTAAATAATATGCATCAATAAACACTACTTAATACATAAAAAAATTGTTTTTAAGAATTTCTATTAAATACTTTATAATAATATGTCCCTAGTGTTTTTTCGGTACACTCCCAATCACATGTGAATAATAATATGAATCTATATTCCATTAAAACCGGTATATTCGTGCTTACGTCTTCAACATATAACCGGAATTATAATGCTTTTATCATTTATCTGAATTTGCAGGGCGTTGCATGAAAAAGACGATCAACGTATGACACGTGCAAAATTCTTTCTAATCGCGCTCATTTGCAGCTTCTCGTGGTACCTTGTCCCAGGATACTTCTTTTCAACGCTCTCGAGCATCTCATGGGTCTGTTGGGCGTTCTCTGGTTCAGTCAAGGCGCAACAGTTAGGATCGGGCATGAAGGGTCTCGGGTTTGGAGCCATAACACTTGATTGGTCCGTTGCAGCATCGTTCTTATTCAGCCCTCTAATCAGCCCGTTCTTTGCCATTGTTAATGTGTTTTTGGGGTACGCATTGATAATCTACGTTGTTATGCCATTGTCGTATTGGGGTGTGGACTTGTATGGTGGTCGAAGATTCCCCATATTCTCATCACACTTGTTTACGGCTCAGGGTCAGAAGTATAACATATCAACGATTGTGAATGACAAATTTGAGATAGATATGATCAAGTACGAGGAACAAGGGCGGATCCATCTAAGCACATTCTTTGCTCTAACTTATGGGTTCGGATTTGCAACTATTGCATCCACTCTAACCCATGTTGGATTCTTCTATGGAAGGTGAGATTTAGTTTACGACATCGTAAAAGACCCATTTTTTTGTAGCGACTTTGACGAATCTAAGCCTATAACCGGCTCGGGCTTGTCTTAAGGACAATCTAGTTGTTCATTTAGTGAAGTTTCTTCGATAACCATTTACGTTGGAATCATAAATTGCAGAGAAATCTATGATCGATATCGAGCGTCGTACAAGGAGAAAGAGGACATACACACAAGACTCATGAAGAGATACAATGACATACCCAACTGGTGGTTCCATCTGTTGCTACTAGTGACACTCGTGATCTCTCTTATTCTTTGCACCGTCTTAAATGATCAAGTCCAGATGCCATGGTGGGGGCTTATCTTTGCTTCTGCCATTGCCTTCATCTTCACCCTTCCAATAAGCATCATCACTGCTACAACAAATCAAGTAAGCACATGAGACAGATTTAGCTGTATAGCCAGTTTTAACATATGACTTTTCAAAGATTTGAATCAGTTTTGTTTTGTATACAGACTCCAGGGCTGAATATAATCACCGAGTACATTATGGGTGTTATCTTACCAGGAAGACCGATAGCCAACGTATGTTTCAAGGTTTATGGTTACATGAGTATGACACAAGCCATTTCCTTCCTGAGTGACTTCAAGCTTGGACATTACATGAAGATTCCTCCTAGATCGATGTTCTTAGTTCAAGTATGCTACATTGATGTGTTCTTATACATCATATCGACTTCTAGATGAAAATACTAACGAAGGGTTTGTTTGAACAGTTTATAGGAACTATCTTTGCGGGAACTATCAACCTGGTTGTGGCGATATGGTTGCTAGATTCAGTCGATAACATCTGCCAAGACGAACTCCTGCCATCCAACAGTCCATGGACATGTCCAGGGGATCGAGTCTTTTTTGATGCATCGGTGATATGGGGTTTGGTGGGTCCAAAACGGATATTTGGAAGTCTAGGAAACTACAATTCTATGAACTGGTTCTTTCTTGGAGGTGCATTAGGACCCATCATAATCTGGCTCTTCTACAAGGCATTTCCTAAACTATCTTGGCTTCCATTGGTAAACCTTCCGGTGATTCTGGGAGCAACAGGTGCCATGCCGCCGGCTACACCGGTAAACTACAATGCATGGATTATAATAGGGATAATATTCAACTATTTTGTTTTCCGGTACCGGAAGAAATGGTGGCAGAGGTATAATTACGTTTTATCGGCTGCACTGGATGCGGGTGTGGCTTTCATGACGATATTGTTGTATTTCTGTCTGGGTGTTGAAGAAAAGGGGGTGAGTTGGTGGGGTACAGACGGTGAACATTGTCCATTGGCGAGTTGTCCGACAGCCAAAGGAATCGACGTCCATGGTTGTCCGGTTAACTGATGAAACGTTTGCTGCAGATTTGTCATGTAATTTTGTCACTTTAAACCTAGTATTAGCTGAACAATCAATGCACACGTATAAATTAGAAGGTCAATGATGATGAAATCACAAGGTCAAGTATTTCTGTAACATATAAATAGTGTAACGCGCGTTATGCGATAGTATTAGTATTTTGTTTAATGATATGAAGATTGTCTATTTGAAGATATGTTAGTTGTTAATAAAATCATCAACAAGTAGTATTCAAATAATTCGAAAACACAAAGTGACAATTTTACCCTTTTACTGATTCGACCCTAGAGGCTGTGGAAATCTGAAGGGTTTGATAAATCCGGGCTTACCGAGCATCCTTCTTGATTGAACCGATTTCGAATTTGAGAAAGAATCTTCACGGGAGAAGGTCGGATCTTATAGTCCAGGAAGTTGGGGCAGAGGTTGTGTATGCACATAGATAAGTGTTTCATGATGAGGTTAAGAGTGAAAGGAAGATCGACAAAATATTGAAAGATGAAGTGGAGGTGTAATACTTCTGGCGAAGCACTTTGTACCACATTGATCATTTGTCATTCAAGTTATAAGAAATGCCCGCCATAATGAAAAAAGTATAATAAATATCTCTACGAGTTAGGTAGATTGAAAGTTAAATCTAATTAAATTAAAAGTGAAATTACCAAATTAGCCTTTTTATAATGAAATACATATTTTCCATTTAGGGGTATAATAGTCTTTAATTTATTTAATATATTAAAAACTCAAAATAATGAGAATTTTTTTTAGACAAATCCTACCTTAAGAATGTGCACATGAGTCTTTGTATGTTTTGCTTTGATGGATGATTCAGTAAAACAAAAGAAAGAAAATGTTAAATATATATATGTGGATAAAAAAACAGAATAGAAAACCGAAAGGTCTAAGACATTTATGACTTAACGAAAGACAATTAATATAAGCAACATAAATATTTAAAAAATCTAAAAATTTGAGAAAAATGATTTTAGAAATAACTCTTCCACAAAGTAAAAATATGAAAAAAGTATAATAAATGTCTCTAGGAGTTATGTAGATTGAAAGTTAAAGCTAATTAAATTAAAAGTGAAATTACCAAATTAGCCTTCTCATAATAAAATACATATTTTTCATTTAGGGGTATTATAGTCTTTAACTTATTTAATATTTTAAAAACTTAAAATAATAAGAAAATTCTTTTAGACAAATCCTACTCTATGAATGTGCCACATCATTCTTTGTATACACTAGACATATCATATAAAAAGGGATTTAAGTTTGATCATGTCTGGCATCTCCTGAAACATTCCGCGAGTTCATCAAATGTCACTGCATTGCCTCGACAAAGTCCTTATCAATCACTTTCTTCTGGTCCTGGTTCATCGTCAGGGACAGATGCCGATTTACCCTCGTTCAATATTCACGACGAAGAATGTATTACTTTAACTCAAAGACCAATTGGTGGGAAAAAAGACAAAATCAATACTTCAATCTAATAATAAACTAGAGACTCCAGTCAAGGCTAGTAAAAAATGAGCAAAGTCCTCGTTACAAATAGTTGTTGCTATTTGTTTTCTTATACTAAACTTCCATGCTTTAGCATTATAAAAGGATAGTTTTTATGTCAACTTTGATGTCAACCTCATTCTTCTAACATGATTATTGTTCTGGGCTACTTCCTCCGTTCCAAAATAAATATCCACAATAAAAAAAACACACACAATTTAAGAAATATGTAATTATTTATTATTACACTTCATAATTAGCCGAATGACAATTACGACAGAGGCACACATTCTCTCTCTATCACATCAACTCTTAAATATTATTCACATCATTATCAAGGGTAGAATTGAAATGCCCCATAAATAATCCAAACGTCTATTAGCTATTTTTACAAATATAGTTAATGACGGAAAAACCCATTAAGTTAAGAGTAATATCGTCTTTTACTGCTTTTTTCGTCCCTATGGTTTTCATGTTGCTTCTATTTCTGTCCATAAAGCTAACAACATTAGAAAAGACCCATTAAGTTTAGTGTAATTTGGTTTTTTACCTTTTTTATTAATTTCCCTTATTTTCTTGTAAATAGTTTCAATAACTACATAATATAATATACACCCCTGTTGACCAAACCCTCCATCTCCTCTAGGATTCGATGTCGATAAACTCCACGATGGCATCTCCCACATCTCTTTTCACTAGTCGTCATTCTTCAGCGTACCCCTTCCCTATTCTTCTTCTCGATTTTGTAAATCATACCCAAATACATAACTTAAAATGGGTTAAATCTAACTGCTATAGAGTGCAGTGGACAAACCATGGCTGCAAAACTAAAATTAATCGGAGAGGGAAACCAATATGGCAAATACGTAATCACTCAATTCTCATTTCTACAAACCCTAATTCAACCTCTCTTACCTGCAATTAGGGTTTTCAAAAGCTTCCCTTTCAATGGATTCTTAGTGTTTTTGATACTTTATTGTTAGGAACCATAATTTCAGGTGTGTGAGGTTTAATCCTTATTTAATTGACTCTTTTAACAGAGTTAGTCTGAGAGATGAAAAAACAATAATTCAAAAACCCCAGGTACTAAAAAAGCAGTTTATAAACCAAAAGGACAAAAATCATTATGAACGCCAAACCACATAGACGAAAATCATAGTTTACTCGTAGTTCTTTTAAGGGAAAATTGCACCAAAATGAAACCAACTTTCACCTGATTCCTATTTTAGGGAATCAACTTTCAAAATCGTCATTTAGGGGTCTCTATCAAACTTTTTGTTTATTTAAGGGTCTGGTTGATCTGTTGAACATGTAACAGGTAATTTAAGGGTCTTTATCAAACTTTTGGTTTGATTTGCGAAATTTGATTTAAACTTTAATATTGTTACGAATTGGTTTAATGTAAAAATCTTGAATGTGTTATTTAATATTTAATTTTTATTGTATCAATTAACTTTTTTCTATTGAATTGATTTTTTTATTGCATTGGTAAAAAACAATTTTTATTGTGGTAATTTGGATTTTTTTTAAATCTTCAATTTGATATCTGAATTTTAAAAAAATGAGATTTGAAATGAAAAATAAATTTTATTGCATTAATTTTTGAAGAAAAAAAAGAATTTTAATTATTTTTCTATAATTATTTTGCAATTTTAAATATGACGTGAAATATTAGTTTTAAAATAAAAAATTAATATGACGTGAAATATCTTAGTCGACAAAAAATCTGTATGATATCAGCATTAACAGGTCAACCAGACTCTTAAATAAAAAAAAGTATGATAGAGACCCCTAAATAATGATTTTGAAAATTGATTCATCAAAATAGGAATCAGGTGAAAGTTGGTTTGATTTTGGTGAAATTTTAAGATTGTTAAATATTGGGTTGTTTTAGATCAAAATGGCCAGGAATTCCAGTTTTGGGCTTCAGAAATATGGGCTCAAAAGTCAAAACATAACCCTAAGTCCCTCATTATAAACCAGGTTATAGAAACCTGACGATTAACAAAAACTCGGCGGCGATTGAGACGGAAAGATGCAGATCTTCGTGAAAACCTTGACCGGCAAGACCATCACGCTCGAGGTTGAGAGCAGTGACACCATCGACAATGTGAAAGCTAAGATTCAAGATAAGGAAGGTATGTGTTTGTATGCTTTTATTGTTTCTCTGGAAGCGAGGTATTAGTTTTTGTATGAGTGGATGTGAATTTGTTTCTGAAATTATAGGTATTCCACCGGATCAGCAGAGATTGATCTTTGCCGGCAAGCAGCTTGAAGATGGCCGAACTCTCGCTGATTATAACATCCAGAAAGGTTTGTGTATGCCGACTTTTTCATTAAAATTGTTTGATTTAGACACAGTATTTAAAGGTTTTCTACTTACGTGAATTTTACAGATTCTGAACTGGTAGAAGTCATGTTGTTTATATTTCCTAATAGACCTTAACGAGAAGGGTAAATTAAATCTGAATGAAACGTACTTTGTTTGACGGTTTTATTCATGAATGATTTGTTTTTACATATTCATAATGATTGATCAATTGTATAAAACCACAGTACAAATTTGTATCATCCTTTCTTTTCATGTTGATGCAATTTGCCCTTAATGAAAACTTTGTGCCGATAAACTATGTGTATAAGTGCTTTTTTGCTGGCTTCATGGTTCAGATTTTCCAATTCCATTGACAGATAATTTTTTGATTTTGAATTAGAGTTTATGCGTGTTAGTTTAAGTCCATTACTCTTCCGTTTATGTTTATCTAACTGCATTTATCCTCATATTTTCATTGAGAATGAGGTCCCCATAAAACTTAGATGTTAAATGAGCAAAATGAATGCCAGCTGCTCTATTTCAGCATCATTTTTATGCAAAGGGGGATGCTGCAAGATGTTTAGATTTACTTGTACTTTGAGGGGCCGTAATCTTTTTCAAACTTCTACCGGTTTCATTTTAATCATACCCAATAAGTTTGGACAAAATGCTCTGTGTCTAAAATGGCTGATCAAATTTAATATTGAATATGCATTGCTATTATAGTTTATGCTGCTTCTTGAATAGGTTAAGCATTTTTGAGTGATTGCAAAATTCTGTTATGAGCTTGCTAATTTGAATATGGTGCTTATTCTGTAATATTTATTTTTGATTCAGAATCCACTCTCCATTTGGTTTTGAGGCTAAGGGGAGGAATCATTGAGCCTTCTTTGATGGCATTGGCTAGGAAATACAACCAAGACAAGACCATTTGCCGCAAGTGAGTTGATTTCTTCTTTGTTCTATTTACCTCCCGAGATCCTCCCATTGGAAAAGTAGTGTCTTTATGCAAATTTCAATAGAGTTGTGCAAGAAAACTGTCTTCAAATGTCTCCTATATTTTAAAGTGAACTAATTATGAGCTGAGTAGCTTTTGGTCTTTTGGTTACTATAATGGATTTCTCCTATATTTTACTGTGAGCTCTTTATGGGCTGAGTAGCTTTTAGTCTTTTGGTTACTATAATGAAATTGTATCAACATTCCTTCTATATTGTGTCTAGGACAATTCATTCCGTTATAAATAGTCCACTTCTTTTTGTTTTATAGCTGATCATCCCTGGAATATACTATTTTCAGCTGTTTATACTGTTCATATGTTCATTTGTTTCCGATGTGTGCGTTTGGTATATGTGGGAGTGGGACTGGACAATGCTTAGCGCGGATTAGAGCAGGACGTAGCAACCTGAGTGGATAGGTGTGACAAAAGTCATAGATATGGGACAAGAGTGTTAAATTTACTAAATTACCTATTCCAATTTGAAACCCCAAACTGGCCGCTAAGTTTTCACCTGCCTACCTCGGTCGCCTATCCAGTATTGGTCTATGCAAAAACACATCCTAAGAAATCATCTTTTATTTAAGTAATTGTTAATATTTTTTTATTGTTGTTTATGAACATTTTATAGTTAGTCATCCTAATTGCATAATGCTTTCTGGACCTCATTTGTAGCTGAGGGTTGTGGTTAAATTGTTCAGGTGCTATGCTCGTTTGCACCCGAGGGCTGTAAACTGCCGGAAAAAGAAGTGTGGCCACAGCAATCAGGTTTATTATCTTCTTAATTTCCTTTTTTATGTAAAACTTCTTTTGATATATTAATTGGGTGATTGAACATTTGTGATGTTGCAGCTGAGGCCAAAGAAGAAGATCAAGTGAAGAGTTGAGTATTGTTTTATGTGTTGGATCTGGGTCAAAATGTGTTTATTACATTAGATATTCTGGATATGTTGGTTGTTTTTGCTTGCAAATTTCCATTTTTTTTCTTGAGAGTTGATTATTATGGTTCAGATCCATTTGATTGAAAAAGATGGACTTTTAGGTTGATTTAAGGTGCTGTTTACCAAACGTTTACTCGGGTAAGTGACCATCAAATCTCATTACTTTACCGGATAAATATGGTAAGGACTAAAAATCTTACCCGATAAAAGCAAAGTCTTACCCGATAAGTGAGAGCGATTGACTCTTACCACGATAAGCGTTTACCGGGTGGATATCGTTTTAATGGACTAAAATCTTATCTGGTAAGTAAATGATAGTGTTAAATTTACCGATAAGCGTTTGGTAAATGGGCCCTTAATTAGATATGGGCAAACGTAATTGGGCTCTAGTAGCCGGTTACAGCAACTGATCCGGAAGTGATATAAGTCCATCATCAGCCTTTCTGTAACTGGGATTCGAAATGTTGCAGCAACCATTCTTTCTTCTACTCAATTTCAACTTCAAAACTTTCATCTTCTAATTCCACAATCAATGTGGGATGATGAAACTTAACCATATTTCAAAATTTGAGGATTATTCAAATTTCATGTTGTCAAGTCGTCATCCTTGATTTTCCTTTTAAATATATAAAGAATAGTGTTCCAACTACGTGTTGTGTGGTAACGATAATATCATCTTCAAAAGGAATGTTATAGACTAAAAATTTGAAGTTCTCCTCTAAAAGATTTAGGCAAATGTGTGTGGTAACTACTTATTAACATTAAAATTTTAAGAGGAGTTGTTCACAACAACAACGATATTGCAAAGTAATTTATAAATGTTTGATTAATGTTAGTAGTTTGTTTAATTATAAGTCACAATTTTAACTGAAATCTCATCTAAGGTTATAAAATCACAATTTTAATTTTATAACAAATTTAATTGAAATCTCATTTGAAGTTATGAAGAAAAAAACGTTCTATAATATTTCAAGTGAAAATTAAATGAGTGCGTAAGTTATAGCAACAATAGTGGAAGTTCAAAGGCGATGCATGAAGAACCCATATCACCCGTTCACCAATCTAAGATAATGGATTTTCTCTCATAGAAAAATACAATTAATATCAAGTGTGGTCAATGAACCATATATCAGTTACACTTATCGTAACATTTTATTATATTTGAATTGTAATTAAAGAGGTGCATCAAATCTTGATAGCAGTAACACCTAGGGGTGCACGCGGGTTGGGTTGGGCGGTTTACAACATTTTTACAACTTAACCCAATTGTGGCAGTTTGAAAAAATCTCAACCCAATCCAACCCATTCAAAAGTATAACCCAACTCAACCCTTGTGGGTTGAGCGGGTTGAGTTGGGTTGGGTTGGCGGGTTAGTAGATACTTAAATTTGACGAATGAAATAATTCATAAAACTTAAGTTCATAGACCATATTATAAATCGTTCTATCTAAAAAGGTTACAATAGGTTTACATGACGTTTTCGGACGCTTCAACAAGTGTTTTAGAATGATCTTTAAATAAAATGTCGTATTAGTTTTTTTATATAAATATTTTGAGAAGTGTCCCTAAAACTCATCTATTTATATGACACTTATATTCATATACATATTTCAAGTCGAGTCGTATAAAATAACTAATATGATACTTTATTTTAAAAGCGTCATATAATTTGTTATGACGTCCAAAATCATCCTATAAACATATTGTAACTCTTTTAGATATGACATTTTTCTTGTTTCGTCCTATAAAGAATCATATTAGGACGCTTAGACATTTTAGGCATCCTATAAGATCTAATTATGTTGTAACGAAATGTTATAACTAAACATTTTATTTCCACTAAAGTACAACATCAAATGACAGGGTATTTAGATTGATGGATTCATCAACAAAATATCTATTAGTATCATTCATATTCTCCGACATATCAATTTGTTGTTGCTGCAAAAAAGATTTCAATAATTCTCTTATTAATTAGATTATTTGTCATTATTATTTGATCGTGAATCTCTTTTGGTAACCTATACGTTTAGCTAAAGTGAAATACAAACATAATATCAATAAAAATTATACATTATTAATATATATGCATAATAAAAACACACACACACACACACACATATTATATATATATATATATATATATAATTTTATAAAAATTATATATTAGCGGCGGTTTGGACGGGTTGAGCCAATTTCAACCCTCCTAATTGGCGGTTAACGGTTTGACGGGTGGGCGGTTTGGCGGGTTAGGTTTAATTGGGTTGTTAGCGGGTTGGGTTGCGCGGGTTTCGCGGGTTGACGGTTTTTTGTGCACCCCTATTAACACCAAGAAGACAAATAAATAACTATCTGATGTTGTCAAATCATCATCCTTTGTTTCACTTTTATATTTGCACAATGATTTTTACCATTTAGTTGGTTTTGATTCCAACCATGGTATAGATTTCAAAGACGGTCATCCAAAATAAAACAACCCTATAAGGCAAATCTCATTATTTGACACAAAGACACTCAATCCACCTTTCTTATACACTTTACTTTGTTCTAATATTTCAACTCTTCATCAAATTGGAACAACTAACACTCAACAACAATTCACCATTTGAGAATACTCAATTCTCATGGTGTCACCTCAATACCCAAAGTTTTATTTTTATAATTCTCATGGTGTCACCTCATCACCCCAAGGTTTTACTTTTATATATATAAAGATGTAATAATATAATATAATTAATTTTGCACTATAATTTTTACCATTTTGTTGGTTTGGTTTCCAACAATGGTTATAAATTCCAAAGACGGTCATTCAAAATAAGACAACCTTATGAGGCAAACCCGGTTATTTGACACTAAAGACATCCAATCCACTATCTTATACATTTCATCTTGTTCAAATCTTTCAACTATTCACCAATATGAGATAACTAAAACTCAAGTACAATTCACTATTTGATAATACTCAATTCTCATGATGCCACCTCATTATCCCAAGATTTTCCTTTCATATATATATATATATATATATATATATATATATATATATATATAATATAAAGATATAGATATTTGATTTTTTTATAAAGATTATTTTTTTTGCTGATAAAGGGTTGGTTCATTGGGTTTGCCACAATGAACCAACCCCATAAGTTTGGAGGGTTAGCCAACATAAACTAACAATATGAGTTTATAGGATTAGCCAAGAAAAACAACCCCATGAGTTAAAACAAATATACTTCAGCCTCATCTCATATATCTACCGTCAATTGTCAATCTTTCATCTATACATCAACGTGGGATACTCAAACTCAAGCTCAATGCAAGAAATATATAATACTCAATTCTTAGGGTGTCATCATCATTTCTTTTGGAACTTACTTTTTCATATATAAAGATATATTGATTTTTTTATATAGATAACGTTTTTGCAAATAGAGCGTTGGCCAAAATGAACCAGCCATATAAGTTTGGAGGGTTAGCCAACATGAGCCGACAATAAGATTAGCCAAGCAAATCCAACTCCATGAGTTAAAATAAAGACACTTCAACCTCCTATCAGATACCTACCATCAAATGTCAATCTTTCATCTCTCCTGTAAGATACAAATCTCAATGCTATAAATATAGAATATTTAATTCTTAGAGTTCCATATCATTTCTTGTGGATCTTACATACATACATACATACATACATACATACATACATATATATATATATATATATATATATAAAGATTAATATGTATATATATATTGATGATTGTAAACACAATTTGTTTTTATATAATAAGATTTGTTCTGTAAAAGAGAGTCATGCAAATACGATAAGCTTATAAATCAAGCCTCTTGAGTTGACACAATAAATTTCATCATTTTTTTATGCACATATCTTTATTTCAATCTTTCAATATCTAATCAAGGTGAGATATCTCAAATTCAACCACAATTAACCAATATGTAATTCTCATGATGTACCTAATTACCTCTTGGTTCTTATTTTAATATATGTATATATATATATATATATATATATATACTAGAAGAGTACTCGTGCAATGCAGCGAGACACATATCGATTTTAATGTTCTATTTCATTATTTGTCTCTGTCGATGTTATAATACGATTTTATGTGTTTTTAAGAAAGCAATAATGATTTTATTTTTGAATATAATATAAATTAGAAAATATCATAAAAATTTGAAAAAATAATATATTAATGTTAATATCAAATCAATTATTTAAAAGTTATTATTTTTTATG
>NC_037529.1:62176109-62178895 GCF_001531365.2 Cynara cardunculus var. scolymus
AGCTTTAATAAGTTGTAATTATGCATTATTTACTTGTAATCTTGAATTTTAAGTAATATGTATCAATAAACAGTACTTTATGCATAAAAAACGTTTTTTAAGAGTTTTTGTCAAATGCTTTATAATATAATATAGATATGTTCACAGTTACTGAACTTGAATGAGTTATATAAAGATGTGAATAGATTGAAAATATATGTATATGAAAAGCATACATAATAGTGTAATTGTCTAATGTATATATTAATAAAAATTCAACAATTATATTAAATCCAAGAATTAAAAAGATATCGGGTTCATCGGGTTGGGGTCAAATAATATCAACCAAATACCTACGGTTTGACAAATTTTCAACTCGATTAGACATTAGGTTGAGTTATTTCGCATTGGGTTGGGTTGGTTGAGTTTTTGAGCATCCCTAGTTTGAAGCCTTGAGGCCGAAGACTAGTTTATAACAATGTGCAATGATATAAAAAGGCATATTAGAATTGTTATATTTGTTTTCTGATAACTAAACATATTGAATAATAATATAAAAACAATAATTCTAAATAATTAATAAATAATATCAAACATATAATGTATAATTAAACGATATTAATTAGTAATGATTTTTATTTATTAATATTAGGAATAATAAAAAGCATCCTGTTTATTCCCTTTTTTTTTATGTACTACAGTGGGCATAAAGCAACATAACCTATGTAATAATAMTACACAGACAGCTACTTGAATATAAATACAAAAATTATAATATAATTTATAATTAAAAGAAAATAGAAGTAGAAGTAGAAGGAATACTCTGGAATGGATGTTGGGTTTAAAACAAATCACCGTCTCTTTTCTTCCATATTTCAACACCGAGTCTTGAGAGAGAGAGAGAGAGAGAGAGAGAAAGAGAGAAGAACAGCCATCTTTCTGGGTTTGAAGAACGGAGACGATCGAAACGGATTCGGTTTCTTGGTTCACCAACTTCAATCGCAATATCTGAAGAAATCGATGATCGTGAACGAATCCCTGATTTCTCACCGGAAGAAGAATGTGTGTTTTTTTGATCTGTTCTGAATCTTGTTTTCGTATTCCTTTATGGGTTTTTGATTCTGGTTCTTGATTACTTTCAAGCTTTCTTGAATTTGTTTGTGTGGGTTTTGTTGATATTGTTCATTCTTGTTTAAGGTATCTGGAGGAGATCCAAACACATCCCATCCAACCGAATATTATTCAATCATCCAACTGAAAGAAACTATTATTGGATCTCCCAATACTCATTCTGTAAGTATTCTCTCTCTCTCTCTCTCTATATATATATATATATATATATATATAATGCTGCATGTGGTTGATCATCTTCGTCTTTAATAATCTTGTTTTAGTTTTGGGCTTCTTTTCTGAATCTTGATCATTCATCATCAACATCTTCTTTTTCTTTATCTGAACCTGAATCTTGTTATTTTCTTTAAATCTTTTTTTCATCATCAAATCTATGMTGTGGTGGAAGGGGGTTTAATTTTGTTTCTTAAAACATTTTTTTTTATGCAATCAAGTATTCTGACATTATTTTAACAAGTTTCTAATTTTATTTTGTTGATTATAAATTGCTTTTCTAATACAAATTTAAACTGTAATTTTTAATTTAAAAATATAAAACAAAATTTTAATTAATATATATTAAATATTGATGTGATTGGAATAGATTTTAATTTTGTTTTGTTTTTTTTTATATTAAAAAAAACACTAATAGTTCTGGGTCCTTGTTTTCATCCTTTATACACAATTTATTTAGAGGTGGGCTAATGCACCCCTAGAGTTTACCAATCGCACCCCCAAAGTCTAGTTCATCATTTTGTTTTTTGTTTTTTTTTTTTTGTCTTTTTTGTCTTTTTGCTGTTTTTATTTTTTATTTTTTTCTATTTAAATAATTAATTCTAATTGGGGCTTTAAATTGGTAGAAATGATCAAGGTTGCAAAATTGTGCTCGATTTCATATGTGGGATTTCAACCACTCAGCCATCTCTCCTTTTCCAAATATTTTTACGAATATGCTCGTTCTTTATCTCTCAAATTTCTATCTTTAAAATCCGCTAGTGCAAAGTCGTATCTCTTTGGTTAATAAGGTCCAAAAGGTTGTAAATTCGTTGACAATATGTCGAACCTCCACACTCTTTAGCACGAGATTTTGACTCTCGCGTGTCTAATTAATTATTTAAATTAAAAAAAAAAGTAAAAACAGCAAAAAGACAAAAAAAAAAAAACAAAAAAAAAAAACAAAATGATCGAACTAGACTTTAGAGGTGCCATTGGTAATCTCTAAGGGTGCCATTAGCCCACCCTTTTATTTAATGAAATATTTTTGGTATTTGTTAAATATGAGTTCTACAAATGATTTATATTTTTAGATTAACATTTTTCAGTGTTTAATATTTATATTTTCTTAAAATCAAAGTCTTAGAGATTATATTATATTTTTAATATAAACAATTTATATACAATATTTGTAATATTTTTTTCATCTTGATATAATAGATGCAATATTTTTCTTAAATACCTATTACTTTTAAATCAGAGAAAAAAATAAAAAAGAATTGTATCCACCGATTTAAATAATGTACAATAATTTGTAAAAATATTAAACTTTTTTATATATATTAAAAAAATGTTAAAGCTTGTCATCAAAACTTAATCTTAAAGTTTTAATTAAGAATTTTTATGTGTTTTTGGGTTTTGTCTTGTACAAATCTTTTTATGTACAAAGTGGAGAATAATGGAAAAAGTCCAAAAAAAAAAAA
>NC_037529.1:62180485-62181304 GCF_001531365.2 Cynara cardunculus var. scolymus
TAGGTTAGGGGCGGGTTAGGAGGAGGAGTAGGTAGGTAGGTAGGTAGGTTAGGGAGGGGTTTAGGAGGAGGAGTAGGTAGGTAGGTTAGGGGCGGTATAGGAGGAGGAGTAGGTAGGTAGGTTAGTTAGGGTTTAGGGTAGGGTTAGGAATAGCTACCGTCCCCCTACCCCTACCCCTACCCCTACCCCTACCCCTAACCTCCTAAACCGCCTCCTCGGGTCTCCTACCTACCCACCTAAACCTAGCTACTCCCTACCCCTAACCTCCTAGCTACCTACTCTACCCTGCCCCTAAACCTAGCTCCTACTGTCTACCTACGTCTACCTACTCCTACCCTACCCTTACTCCTAAACCGCCCCTCTTAACTACCTACCTTGCCCTATCTACTCCTAAACCGTACTATCCCTCTACCAATACCCCTTAAACTTAACTAACCTATCTAGGGGTGATCTCCTACCTACCTACCTCCTAAACCCAGCTACTCCTACCCCTACCCCTCCTCATACTCCTAAACCGTACCTACCCATATCCTGCTCCTTAGCTACCTACTCCTACCCTGCCCCTAAACCTAGCTACCTACCCTAACCCTAACCCTATCTCCTAAACCTAGCTACCTACCCTAACCCTAACCCTAATTCCTAAACCTAGCTACCTATTCCTACCCCTATCTCCTAAACCTAGCTACCTAGTCCTACCCCTATCTCCTAAACCTAGCTACCTACCCTATCTCCTAAACCTAGCTACCTACCCTAACCCTATCTCCTAAACCTAGCTACCTACTCCTAACCCTAACTCCTAAACCTAGCTACCTACTCCTA
>NC_037529.1:62183479-62185109 GCF_001531365.2 Cynara cardunculus var. scolymus
CTCCTAAACCTAGCTATCTACTCCTACCCTAACCCTAACTCCTAAACCTAGCTATCTACTCCTACCCTAACCCTAACCCTAACTCCTAAACCTAGCTACCTACTCCTAACACTACCCCTAACGTAGCTACCCACTGTCTACCTACGCCTACCCCCTAAACCTAGCTACCTTACCATCTACCTACTCCTACTCCTGCTCCTACCCCTACCCCTACCCCTATCTCCTACACCTAGCTACCGTCTACCCCTATCTCTTAAACTTAGCTACCTACGGACCCCTACCCCTATCTCTTAAACTTAGCTACCTACCTACTCCTACCGACCCCTATCTCCTAAACCTAGCTCCCTAGCCTACCCCCTATCCCTTAAACCTAGCTACCTACCGTCTACCTAGCCCTACCCAGCCCTAACTACCTCTACTCGTAAACGGCCCCTAACTGCCTACCTACCTACCTACTTACCCTAAACCCCCTATAAATAAACCTTAACTTACCACTAACCTTTCTACCCCATCGTCTCAAATTTTCTTTATTACATCATTCACTGATTAAAATATCAGCAATAAGATTTACATGGCTAACATCTACTTGGAAAGAATGTTTATTTCAAATACTATTACTTATACTTGTTTTGCATACACTTTAAGAAGAAAAATCGAAACGTTTCTCGTTTTAAAACTATATTTTTTATGGGACCTCATTTAAGTCATATAAGCAAAAAAGAAAAGAAAAAAGGAATAGAAATGTTGTTCTTATGAATGAGCCAGAGTGTGTTGGGTTATATTCACATGACCAAGCATCTAAATCAGGATTCAAACAATCTTTCTTTGTAGCTATACATACACAGATATGTGTATTCATATAAACACAATTTGTTTCCTTTTTTAGTTAGATTATAACCTCTCATTGATCACCACTATTAATTAAAAAAACGAAAGATTTAGATCGGTGTTAACAAATGATTATATAACCAAATGTTAACAAAATGATATTTTTTTTTATCAAGAGTGTGATTTAAGATATTGTTTGTGGAAAATTAATTGTACAACTTTTTTTAATAAATTTTGATTTTAGAGAATCTGTTGTAAAAATCTGTAACAATAGTGAATAAAATTTTCCAAATATTTCATAATTTTAATCATATATTATTTATCTCATTTAAATATTTGACTTCAAAGACAATCTCCATCTCCCCTTCTAGTTGTGTGGTTAATATATCATCATACATTATTTGAATATATGAATCATTCTACATTCTTTTTTATGTAATTCCAAACTAATTGCTATTTATAATATTATACAAATTAATATTCTAATTGAGTTTATTATACAAATTTACATAATAATATAATTTAATAATAATAATAATAATAATAATAATAATAATAATAATAATAATAATAATAATAATCACCTCTCTTTGCATCTGTAAAACTCTGATTTCCAAGTTATTCTCTTGACATCCACCACTATAACACTTACTATTATTTTATTTTGTATGATTTTATGTTAATAAGTTGCATCGTAAAAAAATTAAAATATATAAACAGAAACAAAAACGTGATTAATTTTATAAAATTTAAAGAGAAATATATAATTCATATTTAAGAAATAAAATATTTTCTTAAATAA
>NC_037529.1:62185209-62186877 GCF_001531365.2 Cynara cardunculus var. scolymus
AGTTTTTGTCAAATGCTTTATAATATGGTATAGATACCGTCAAACCCTAAACTTCCAGATATAACAACGAAAACGACGATAACAATCCAAAATCCATCCAAATGCAATATGTTGTGTTCGATTAGAAACTACATAAATTAAATTAAACAGGAATAGAAAACGAATATGAACCTGTAAACTGCAATCTTTCCAGTCGCTGCGATTACGAACGAATACCTCAATTGTGCCCGCATGAGATCTCTCTGCAATGGTGCGAATTAGAGTTTTCTGAATCTGTTCTTGAACAAAGAAGTTGGTTAAAGAAAAAAAAATAGATTACTTCCTCTAATTCTGGATTGACGCTGATGAATTGATAATATGTCAAATATATATGCATCTCTAAATTCTGTTGGAGTCGATTATCTCAATCGTAATCTGGAACCGATAAATCTAATCTGGAACCGATGAAACTGGATAGGAATGAAATCGTTTAGGGAGGAATTGAGTTTATGTTGGCAATGAAATAGGATATAGATGAAATCGGATAGGGATGAAATCGTTTAGGGATGAAAGAGTTTAGGGATGGCTTTGATAGATTGTACCATTAGCAATAGAGGTTGTCTTTAAGAGTTTTAAAAGAGTTTTAGCCAAATGCTTTATAAGATAGTATATATATATATATATATATATATATATATATATATATATTGATGATTGTAAATATAATTCATTTTTTACTTTTATATAATAAGATTTGTTTTGCAAAAGTAGGGTCACCCAAATAAGATAACCTTATGACTCAAGTCTTATGAGCTAACACAATATCTGATTTGTTTTGCAAAAAAAGGTCATCCAAATAAGATAACCTTATGACTAAAATCTCACGAGACAATGAATCTCATTTTTCTTTCTTATATACATTTTCTTATTCAATCTTTCAATCTCTCGCCAATGTGAGATATCTCAAACTCAACCACAATTCACTAACATCTTAATATTTAATATTAAAAGATAATATTAAAACCAAGTTATTTTTAATTTTTAAGTTACATTTTACATCGTTATAGTTAGTTATTTAATTTACTTTATATCTTTTTCTTTTTCATTTTACACCATTATCATATTATTATACATAATTGTATATTAACTAAAATATATTAAAAACATACGTTTCATTTTTTACAAATTATACCATTATAATTGTCTTATCAATGTCTTCAGAATGAGTCTAATATTGAATATTTTTCGATTTAATCTCATATTATTAAATAACATAAATACATAATGAATTTTTTTTAAAACTTTCATTTTATACCATATAATTATCGTATTTAATTTGTTTTATATTTCTTATTTTTCATTTCTATTTTACACCATTAATTTACAAATTTAAAGCTATAGAACCATAACTTTAAATCTCCACATCCCAAGATAATATTAAAGATATAATATTTTTTTATTTTTAAATTACAATTTTTTTAGTAATTAGTTATATAATTTGTTTCATACTATTTTTTTATTTTATTTTTAAAATAAATAATTATATATAAACTAAAAATTATGAAATACATTTTTTATAAACTAGAAGCGTACTCGCGCAATGCAGCGAGATACATCGTGATTTTAATATTTCATTTTATTTTTTATCTCAGTCGATGTTATAATATGACTTTATGTGATTTTGAGAAA
>NC_037529.1:62188457-62209547 GCF_001531365.2 Cynara cardunculus var. scolymus
TTAGAACTCAATGATTATCCTAATTATATTTTAGATTTTTTATATTTAAAATTAGATGTTTATTATGTATTTGATTGTATTTATCTGCAGTTAGTTACACGAATTCATATATGAGATGAAATCGGATAGGGATGAAATTTGGTTTAAGAGTTTTTAAGAGTTTTAAGAGTTTTTAAGAGTTTTAGCCAAATGCTTTATAATATAGTATAGATTATATAATTATAATCGTCTCATCAACACCTTTAAAATGATCAATATTGAATATTTTAAATTTTGTCATATTATTAAATATCATAAATATGTGATGAGTTATTTTTAAAACTTATATTTAATTTACATTCTTATCTATCTATACTATCCATATTATATTATAAAACATACTAAACGGTTATTAGTGAATTTTTAAGAGGTATAAATTTTGATCCATTATGCATAATCTTTGAACATTTACGACATCCACGTTTAACATGATAATTAAAAATAAAATAAATTGCTTAAACTCACAGAGTAATTTCAATATTCAATACATCATGTCCTTCTACATAGTTCTATTTCGATAAGTTCGCCTTATAGTTTTTTTTTTGTTTGAAAAGTATAATACTATGATGTTTTTAATGGTTATAAATACCGTTGATCTTTAGAAAATGAGATGAAGTCATGAAGACTGAAGTTGTCAAAACAAAGTCTTCAAATTCTTTTGAGATTTGAAGACGAACTATTTCATAAAAAAAACTCCCTATTTGATGGATAATTTTTATAGGCTTCAATATTCGTATTTCTCATTTAGTTATCAAAATATTATTTTACTTGCAAAAACACCATAATTTAAAGGGTATAACATTTTATAAATAAATAAATACGTTTTTATTTACAAGAAAGTTTTATATTTAACTGTATTGTAACGGGTACATTATATCTATACTATATTATAAAACATTTGACAWAAACTCTTAAAAACTACTTTTTATGCACACAATACTGTTTATTAATGCATGTTACTTAAAACTCAAGATTACAAGTAGATTAGATTGTGCGTAAATACAACTTATTAAAACTTCATATCTGAATTCGTGTATCTATCCGCAGATAAACAAAATCAAATACAAGATAAACATCTCATTTTAAATATAAAAAATCTAAAATATAATTAGGATAATAATTGAGTTCTAACAGAATACTTAATTATTTTCATTATAAAATGTTATATTATTAAAACAAAAATAAATTATTTCATTATCAAACTTAAATTAATTAAGGATTCAGGAAAGAACTGACTTCTGCTCGTTGCATACCTTGATCGACTACTGCACGAATAGCATGCTATCATATAGCTTTGTATCGGCTAAGTTCACGAAATTCTAATTTTTGCTTCTCTTCGATGCAAGTTTGATTTTCCCAGAATGTATCCCGATTGATGAACAAGAAGGAAAATGGAATTCTTGGATTTTCTGACTTGTCCCCGGCTACGTGTAAAAAATAAATTAAAAAATTACATAAAAATAAAACTTTTAAATATTTAATATTATATTAACACTAATATATTTTTTTTTTCAAAATTTTATGATATTTTTAAATTTATATTTTATTTAAAAATAAAATCATTATTGCTTTCTTAAAAATACATAAAATCGTAATATAATATCAACAAAGATAAAAAATAAAATAAAACATTAAAATCGAGATATATCTCACCATATTGTACGAATATATTATGGTATACATTTGATATATTATTTGGTAAGTTAAAGTTTAAGGACCCTTTAGCAAAATGCCATTTTATTACTGTAATCGATACATGTACGTGCTTCAGATATTTCTCCTCACCGACTCCGATAAATGCTCCTCCTCCTTTGGAGAATTCACGGTCGCAATCCACAGCAGCATCGCCTTCGGATCCTTATGTGTATGCTCGTAATCGTCACCATTCAGGTCTCTTTGTATCACTTTGTTAAATAAACATTACTCGTTCATGTGTTCATCATGTTCTGTTCTTTACTATATAACTTATAATCGGTTTTTTTTTGGTTTTTTTTTAAAGATTTCATGCCGTCTTACTGTCGTATGATATTTGACGACAATAATAATCGGTTAAGATTTTGTATGTTTCTTTCTTTGTTCTTGTTTTCATATTTTGGGCTTATGGTGTATTGACTGTTTTCTGGAGTTGTAACCTTCTGTTAATGAAAGGTTAAGTAATTTCTGGTAATCGTTCTTTTTCCCTCTTTTGATTTGGGAAATTATTGGATAGGTTGTTTTCTTGATTCGCTTCTGAAGGGTGGTTCTGTCTCCTGGTATGTTGCTCATTGATTGTTTTGAGACATGAACTCTATCAGGTATAGTCGTTTAGTACATTCTATTTTGTTACTGAGTTCACCTTATTTTTTTCTTTAGGGGACGAATCAAAGATAGAGTTTCTTTTAAAGAAATCATAAAGTTCAATTTTCTTTTAGATTCGCCAGGAAATCTGTGGTTTCCTTGGGCACCACATACTTTTTGACAATGCTCAGAATGTAAATTATATGTGCTTTGATGCTATAGACTATGGTAATTATGATTACTAGCAAGCCCCTTTAATTTGATCTTGGATTAATCCCCTAATCTGAAGAAATTCAAACTGTTTTCTTTTATGAATTTATTGATTGAGATACTAAGGAAAAAATGTTCATTAATCAATCCATTTTAGTAACTATTCTCTTTTGTAGGCCACTACTGTTTCCAAGGCAAAAATACCTTGCCTCTCAATGTCAACTTATTTTGTTAGTCTTAAATGTTCTTGTAGTGTTCCTTTCTTTAAATTGTTGCCTTTCAAAATCTTGTAATTGATGAATGTGCTGAATAATAATATGCATTTCAATTATTGGTTACATGATATAATTTGCTAGATAATTTTGATGACCATCGGGTGTCTATTGTCCATTGAAAGTTTATTTGTTCTCAGAATTTGAGAATCTATCTCTATATTTAGGTTGAGTTAAGGGCTAAATAGCATAAGTGAGTATTGGAAATTGTAAACATAGTGCATCTTAAATGCTATTTTTAAGCTTTGTAGCCTCTAGAAACATTTTGGTGAAAGTGACCGATATGGGCGAGATGTCATAATTACGTGGCCTCCAAATCCGCCGCCTTTTTAGTATTTTCAACTCATAGATGGAAAAAATGCCATTTTATGATCAAGGAAGATAATACGGGTGTTCTTTTAATTAAGTTATAACGTTCGAGTTTCCAGAGTCATGCAATTTAATTGCGTTTGTTAATTCGGCAGTGTTTAGACTTTCTCTAGAGGAGGGTGGCCTCTAAAGAAGAAGGGATATAGTTGTGTGCATATTAATCCAATGTCCCTTGAAAGATCAGTACATTTTTCATACATTTTTACTTTTCTAGAGTTGTGTGCATCTTAATGTTCTCTTTTCATATTTTTTTTGTCATTTTGAGTTCACACATTAGGAAGCATTATTGACGATAAAATGAGCAAATATAGCTTTTTGAGAAACCAAAGGCAAGAAGTATATGACGTTGGTAAGCTTAGGAACCAAGGAGCCATGCATAATATCCATTTGAAAGCAAGAAGACCAATGTTTATAAGAATGCTTTGATCAACATGAACAATAAAGATGAGCTTGTATTCTAAACTAGTTGGGTAAAAAATGTTTACTTGGAGAATGCATCCTCTACATGAATGATATTTCTCCATCACCCTTGTTCTGGGCTAGCTTCTCACATATGCTAAATTCTCTACCACCAATGTCTTTTGATGCCAACGGTGGTCTTCATTCCTATTGCCATCTTCTTGGTACAAATTATGTGTCAAATGCTAACATTGTAAGGGGTATTCAATCTAGTTACATTCATGTCTCACAATAATATGTATCATGATTGGTTGGATCTTATTTTTGAAATCCTACAACTCATTTTAGGAAAGTATTATCCAATGGAGGCAAGATCTTCTTGCCCACCGATCAGATCACATACCATTGTCTTCAGAAGCTTACATTCAACTTTATGATCATGTAATATTATCCATGCATTGTGTATCTACTGTCTACCTTGCTATTATCTTTTGAATAACTAATTTGTTGATATCAACCCAAGATAATGACAAATATCCTTCTAAGATACCTTATGTTTGAGCATGCTTACCATATCTTCAAGTTATGAGGCGACGACTGTTGAAATTTCTTTCATTATAAGTCTTTAGGTTGCCAAGTGTTTATACAACTTTGCATTAATTTTTGATTTAGTTTGTGAACCCGATATTGTTGGGATAAAGCATGCAACATGTTATTTTGTCTTGTATATCCTTACAGTAACTAAGGCGCAAAGAAAAAAAAAGGCATAATGTAGATAGTTGGATGAGGCATCTTTATTGATTATTAGGTGTATCAAGAACAAGGTTCAAAAAGGCGTAAGCCGTGGCGGCAAGGTCAAGCCTTACTCGCCGTGGCGTTTTTCAAGATGTGACATAAGGTGGCAAATTTGTATGTCATATATAGAAATATATATATATATATATATATATATAGATATTTTCTATATATTATCTAATCAGATAATGATATTTAAAAAATGTACATTCATATTAGAAGAATAAAAATCATATAGATTATTATCATAAGAATAGGTTTTTGATCAAATATTTAAAGTAGAACTTAGAAAGGTAATTTTACGACTTCATTTTAACCGTGAGTCTGTAACGTTTATGAATTTGTGAAACTGTGAGTGACGTGATTAGTTAGATCTATAAAAATGTAAAATCTAAAGTTGAAAGTGTAAAAACACAAAAAATAAAAATATATCGCGCCATGGCGCTCCTTTTTGAACACTGATCAAGAATGAGCTTCAAAAGCTAGTTCATTGCAGGAGTGAGAGAAAAGTGGTGAGATTACCTTGACAAAGACAAGCTGTTCAATAGATAATATCATGACATTGTAAAGAACCATCGAATGCCATGGACATGATAATAATGAGAAGTAGATAAACTTAGGGCATCAAAGCTAAGGAAGTCATAGAACTGATGAAAAATATCCAAGCTTAGTGATCTAATAGTATATCCACGTTATGCTTGGGAGATGATATGGGATAGGGTTCGAATTTTGGAATGGGAGTGGGCTTCTTTTCTTTGTGGGGGGTGGGGATGGGGGCAATAAGAGTGATTGGCATGGGTAAATAGCAGCCAAAACCGTGATTTGATATAGCGGTTATCGGCTTAATGCGATGGTATAACGGTCCACAAATAAAGGTTCATGTTATAATTACAAATTATATATAAATGTATGTATACATAATATATTATATGTATTATGATGATGAATAGAAGAACACCCTAATAGAAGAGATGATGAACATAGGATGTTGGAAGACAATGTTGTGAAGAGAAGATGAAGAAGAGTAGAATAAAATGCACAATGCTGGAATAGAAGAGATAGAGAGGAATAGCGAGTTTACACACCAATATTGCAAATAAAATCATCCCCCTATCTCGTTATCCCTTAACCGACTTCTCTAAACCCTTTAAAAAGCCAACTGAAAGCCCAACTCCCTAATTGCAGTTTCATGCCGCTATTGCAAATCAAAATCACCACCCAATTGCGGTGATTAGCGCCGCTATTTCCTACCGATTTCTCACCGCTATTTCCATAGGAACGCTAACCTCTATAGCACCAATTAACAACATTACCAAAGGTTTAAGATAGACCGAGGGATGTTCAGTTTTTGTAGTTTTCCTTTATATTCCTATGTTTTATGTACTTGTCTAACCTTTTTTAAACCGTTTTACCGATTTCTAGTTTTTATTTTCGACAAACCTTCTGAAGCACTTACGTCTTCACTAACCCTTTTTGCAAACACTTTATTGCAAGTTGGGGGCTTCATGAAAATAGGCGCTCTACTCTTTCGGAGTGGGGACATGCCTGCTTACATCTCACCCTTCAGGCCCCATTTTCGAGTGGAACATGCTAGGCAGTGGCGGACTTGGCTTAAGGAGTGTTGGGGAAAAGGCCTCCACTCAACTATCAAATTTTCAACTATCATCTAGGTAAAAGTTTTTTTTTTACTCTTATATGTCCTTAATTTTCCTCGGTCATTCTTGACGGTTTCCCAGCGTACCAGTCTGTTTTGACAAAACCCCCGACTCCCTCGCTTGACAATTGTTCCCCCTACATATTGTTACCGCTAGTTCTTGCAATCATGCTATAATGATAACATTGGTTGATGGTTTTGTTAAATGTATATCAAATTCTTGTTCTTTTAGTTTAAAAATAAATCAATTCACCTAATGTTAATTTTATAAATGTTCAAACCAATTCATCTAGAAGGAAATTATATAAATTAAATAATTAATATAATTTTCTATTTGGTTATTCGATATGGTAAAAAAAATAATACAAATCAAAATTTACCTTATTTGGTTAACCTAACTTTTGACCCGCAAACCATTTTAGTTCAGGTGAGTTGTTCAGTTTGGGACTTTTTTGTACCAAAGTGCCCTAGTCACCTAAATTGTTAAAGGCTCAAGGCCCACTTAGGCGCAAAGGGGTCCCCGGGACCAGGAGTGAGGCCCAGGCATGAGGTGCGGGCCTCAGGAATGTGAGGCACATTTTATATGAAAAAAACTATATACACACATATATGCACACACACAGTGTTTACATACAACTCAAATATGTAGCAAGTACAAGCCTCCAGTGCAGCAACCAACTGTACTTTGATAGAGGCAGAAGGGAGAAGGGTTTAAAGCGTGAGCCATAAGGAAGAAGTTTCAAGGTCTGGCGGGCATTTATAGAGAAAGAGGCTTGAAGTTATAAGAACCAGGTATTTAATATTAGGGTTTGACTTATATCATCTATTTAATAACTCTTTTTTTAAGACATCTAGAAGATAAGAAGATGAGAGAACTTATTTGATATTGGGGTTTGATTTGGTATTTAATAACTCTTTATGAGGCGCGCCTAGGCCCACAAGGCACCTCAGCCAAGGCGCAGGGCCTTAGTGAGCCTTGTGAATATGCCTAGCCTCTACTTCAAAAAAGCCCAAGACCTTGAGCCTTATGAGCCTCAGGTGCGCCTTTTAACAACTATGGTGGTTGATTTGGGTACTTTAAGTGAATTTCTGTGAGAGGTTGGTTGGATTCTACCAACATGACCGGTGATCTTAAATTAAATGGTCTTCATGGGACAAACTAGGCGTGTGTCCCCTATTCTGACATATGGCTAGGGGTGGGTGGTATTTTTGAAGCCATTGTCCCTTAAATTTTTGTGTGTTCTGATTTTCAGCTAGGGTGGTTATAATGTAATATCTAGAGTTTTTGCTGTATGGTGATTGGTGGCAAAAGACCAATTGTCTGGATTTTCTAAGGTTATGGTTGTTGTCTTCTTTCTCTTATTTCCTTTTCGTTCTTTGGGAAAACACAAAAATAAAGAGATTTTATTGCGTTACATGTTGAAGGGGAATCCGTCTGCATTTATATGAAAATTTTCTACTTGCTTGTACACAAATTGCATGTGATATTGATACAGGTGGCAAGTAAGGCTCTGTATTGCAGTGTCTTATTCTAGTGTAGTAATGATGATTTTTGTGCTCCATGATGATGTGGCTATGGTTTGGATAGTTGCAGACATAGGAGCTCTTAGCTTTAGGACTGCACTATCAGGTGTGCATTTCAGTGGGCTGGTGGTGAGGCTCACGCTCCTCCAAAGTTATCCGAGTATTATGTTCTGTTCGTTGATGAACCATTGGGATAGCTTAGCCACATGTAGTTCTTGGTACTGAAAATGAGATGATTCAACCTTTTGACATTCTCTTCAATTTTTTTTTTGATTTTGCGTTCTTCAAGTTGTAGTAGTCAGGCACTTAAGGTGAGTCTATTTGCTTGATGGGTTTCATAACTATGATCTTCTTAAGCGATTTCCAAGGTAATCTTGCTGTTGTCTGATTTGGGCCTCCTTTTAGTAATCACCTGAGGACATCATTTGCAAATTCCAAACTAAGTGTTGCCTTACAAGTTCATTTCATATGTTCTCTTAAGTACTTATCATTGGCTGTGTGCTGAAGCTCATATGATTACATTATTGACCTGTAAATGCCTGAATTCTCTTATGCTTTTGGTTTTCCCTGGGCAATGAGCTTTCCTTATCATCTTTTATATCTAGTAATGTATATGTAGGTAAATATTACAATACATGCATACTTAAATCAAAGGCTACAAGTTTTAGTACATCTTAAATTACATCCCTTACATCTAGTGTTTTATTAATTATTGAAACTTTACATCCTTCGAAGAACATTTTTCTAACAGATGCTGTATTGAATCTTTTACAGTATTCTGGAGCTTTTGCAGCAGAATGGTCATATCAACAGAGGTAGATCTTGTATTGCTCAAGTCTCTTGTAGATGTGCGATAATAAATTCTTGGCACCTAGCAGATATGTGGATTCACTGAAACTGGTCATAACCATCAACTTGCTTCAGATTGCAAATTATAACCTGGCACACATGTCAATATCTTATTTTAGATGCCTGAATGTGTATATTTGGAATCAATGAAAATTTGTCCATTTTGTGGTTACCTTAGTTTCATGGTGTCTGCTGGTATGTCTTTCTTCTGTGGTTGAGGCTGGCTTAGCTGGAGTGCGTTTAAGTCATTAATTCTAAGGGAATAGGAGGCATTGGAGTTTCTGTTTGCTTCATCCATGGTCCACAATCTATATATCTGGGTTGACGAACTTATGATTAGGCTTGGTTATTAGACCTGATATTGTCAGTGGTAATAAGAATGTGATTATGTTGTTTTGGATCTATGTCAGTACCTTCTTTTGCAAATCTGACTTCTCTTGATGCAGGAGGGTTACTTTCTTCTGCAGTTCTTTATTTTCTTGAACAATATGATTTCCCTGCAACAGTATTAGTCAAAGAGCGTAATCTCATGTATAATCTAAGGGAAATATATGCATCACTTCCTGACCTTCCTGTGTAGTTCTTTGATTTCTTCTGTGAAAATATGTTCCTGAAGCAAGATTTTAGGTGTGCTTAGTCTCATTGATGTACGGTTCTAATTGATGATTTGATACAGTGAGAAATGCTTGAATAGGCGAACTTCTACCTTATTGATCCGGACATTTTTTAGACTTGTTTCCAGTTGGTTTTCCAGCTTTTGTAGATCTTTTACATTCAAGCCAGAAAGTTCTTCTCCAAATAGCTGCCTGTTAGTGTAAACAATTATCCATAGGTTAAAAGAATAGACTATCCGGTAGCATTTTACTGAAAATCTAAATAGTAGAAAACCAATTAACGTAATTGATGAAAGAGAAATGTTAAAGTTAAACTAATGTCACTGGCTTGAATGCTTGTTGAACGACTCGCCTTTCTGTCCATGTAGCTATTTACTGACTAACTATGTGCATTACTCTTTTGTAGTACAAAATCAAAGCAGAGCTTTATCTTTTCAAATTCCTAACCCTCCAGACATTCTTAATTGGATGCCCATTTCTTCTCTTGGCAGAAAGTGCACATCTTTGAAACGCAACAATTAGACAAGAACCTCTTTCACCATTCTTTAAAATTAGAAGCTTGAGTATTTGCATCTTAATTTCGCCTAAGTGAGTGCTAAACCTAAGGTCACTAGTACTTGGCATATATATCAATATGAACAAATCAATCTAAATGAATTTCTGTATCAAATATGTTACACTTAGTTATACATAGTCCAATTGCTTAGGTATACCTACTTAGACCATGTTTTTTTTTGAAACAGCAACCGGAATTTTTAATGGCTAGCAAGAAGCTAGCAAAAGAGAAGAGAGCTACTTAGGCCATGTTATTTATAGCTTATTTCAACTCTTCGTACTTTGTTACAAGATTACATGGAATCTCCCGCTAGTCATACATGAGCCCATGTTGGATATGATCAGACCATGATTCATGCTACCAAATTTTTGTATGGTCGTCCTAAATTATGATATTAGAGACCTTTACATGTGCAATATATGTTTAATCATATAAAAAGTTCCATTACTAATCAAAGTTACTCACTATAATAACCTTTTCTAAACTAGAAACCAAATACAAAGCCTTTCCTGACGTACCAGCCTACGTCGGCATCCCTTCTAGCACTAGGATTATAGCCTTTAGTTTCATTCGCCTCAATGAGCATACTTTCTTTGTTATTGCAAAATTTAGAAGATCTAAATGCAACTTCTCATTCATTTATTATTGATCTGTGTTTGTCCTTTACTATAAAATGAAGTGGCTCGTTATAATTTAGTCTATAATATTGTTGGGATATTCTTAGATACACAAAATTTTATTCTCTATGTGAGATTTCAAGTTGTTCTTGATTGTCATTCTTGTCATTATAAATCGTGGAAACCAGAAAGATTAAAGACCTCTTAAGAGCAAAAAAAGACTAATGAATATATAATTAATGCTGAAACCTTTACCTGGAAAACCACATGAGAGGATAGAACTGCTATGAGAAATCTTAGGTTATGAATAGTGAAGAGAATCACTCAAAATACTAATGGATCTATGTACCCATCAAAGAAGGCTAGAAGAAAGAAAATAAAAAAAAACGTTGTCACAAAATTTCGGACTGTAATTTATGCATACATGGCTACAATACCAAAGATGTGCGGTGTACGGGGTAGGTCTTCTGCTACCAACATCATAAAGCAAGTCTATAACATGTATTTGAAGCATGCTCCACAATTTTAAAACCTTTTTTGGATCTCCACTTTAAAATGGTCGCGAAGCGCTCTATTCTTTTCTCTTGGTCATACAAGATGAAGGCGACAAATGTTAATCATATAAGAGCAATGCTTGAACTTGGCAACAAGTACTCTTAGATTGTATCTGACACCTTTATGCAAGATTTGAATTTATACTTTTAAAAGCAGATTCGCAAGCAAAATGGCACTTCACGCCTTTGTGTTTTGTCCTTTCATGATACTTCTGATATTTGGTCAGGTTTGTTACACTTCTCCTACCATGAACAACAATCATGCCATGATACAAAATAAGCCACCAAGCAATAATTAATTTGATAGTTTCCTTAGCTTCCATCGGTATATATTCTGTATTCGTGATATTCTAAACAATCTTATGCTGCTAATCCAACTAACCTTGCTTCCCCAAGAGCAATTACGTGCCCAATCAAGGATCTATGTGCAACGTCACTGATAAATCAACAGTCTTATTGTCTTAACATCATGCATGTTTCTTTTTAAAATTTAAGCAATTTCAAAGTATCTTTTATGTCTTATAGTCCATTCACTGCCGTCATGTCAACTCTCCAATGACATGGCAAGTGTTATGGAAACAAAACCTTACGGAAACAATATCATGATAGATTAGGAAACTAGAGAGATTTGATTCTCTCATCCCATGTATAAATATATTTATACCTTTGTATGTAAAAACACAGAAACGATAGAGAATTGTTGCAAATTATACAGGGTTAGGTTTTTCCTTTTAGGGTCTGAGGGTAAACTAAGGTACCCATTTAGAGTGTTCATTGCTTCTCAGAGCCACCCAGTTACATTCGGACCACCCTCAACTGCGTATCATGTGAAAATGGCCCCCTATTAACAGCCAACCATGTGCCAAGTTGTGTCTTTAATTTGCTTTACTTTTTAGCAATGTTATTGTAATGTGGTGTGGGGAAAATTTGAGTAAGAAAATGAGACAATAATGAGGTGTCATCTTTCATTAGCACACTCATTTTGTTCATTTGAAGGTTTGTTGATAATAGCTACATTTTGTCGACAAGTTGATCACTTGTCAAAGTGTTTATTCGTAATTGCAACTTAGGAATGAGCAACTAAGACAAAACCAACTTGAATTATGCAATTGTAAACTCAAAAAGGTTTATCAAAGTAGCAAATGAATGGGTATTTGTTCTGTATGGTTTTAAGAGATTAAGGTCGTGCTATGCCTAATGCTATATCTACACAGGAACATGATAACAAACATATGAATAAGAGCTTCATGAAACTTGGAAAAGTGTCTATACGAGCTAAAAGAGAATCGAGTGAGGCATATGATGTTGCAACATTGCTATGCTGTAGAATAATACCTACCACATTGACTTCGGTTAAACGTGGTGGAATGTTACACCCATGCTATCTGTTTCTAAAATCAAAACCCAAATATTAATCTTCAATTTTGTCATCTGAAGTTGGCTTTTTGCTTGATATCCTATGATAAAACCTATCCCTATGAAATATGATACTTGGTTCTTCCATTTTACTACTTGTTAAAGATTATGGTACATGAGAGCGTATACTTGTGCAATCTTGCTATTTTTGTCCTGTTAAAAACGTCTTTGAGATTCTAAATCTCACCATAACAATAATTGAAACTCTATTCTTGGAATGAACCTACACGCAGCCCTCGGATCCGAATGAATATGGTGTTGAGTCTTCTTGGTATCATAGTGCTAGTCTTGAACGTGGTCTACTTCCCAACAATACAATGTCCAACATGGTTTCATTTATTTAGACTTTTGATGTAAAGAAACATCTCTCTTGCCCAAAATACAATCCTCACTCCCATAGCCGGTTTCCACTTGTCATAATCTTGTTTCACAAGCTTCTCTCCTATAACAAGAGATTGCAATTGAACCAATAATCATAGATCTTAGATCTGTACCAAGTGCACATTACATTAGAGTTACGTTCCCACGTGCCTCAACGGTAGGATGGTGAGCATCCGGAAGGAGGTCCTGGGTTCAAACCAGTGATTTTTCTCCCCCATGATGGCCGTAGGACTGGTACGCTAGGGACGCTCCACAGGGTGGTGTATACCAATTTTTTACAATTAGAGAATTATGTCCAAGAGGTTGTAATTGGAGTTGGCTCTATGCTGCCAACAATGAACTTTTATTGTTCTATCTTTCATGAGAAAATAAAGCGTGGGTCGGATCACTAAAAGGGTGTGGAAATGGAAATAGAAATGGAACATATTTGATGGCAGGGTTATTTTTTGACATATCCTTACAAGTCTTCATACATCTATGTGTATTTGGTAGCTTGACTACTCTTCGCCTTTGATCAAATATCTTGAAATATAAATCTATAAAAATCCCTCTTGGCCATCACCGAGGATGCAAATGCTTTTTGTAACATTTTTATTATTTCTATGTATCCTTGATAGGTTTATCAGAACAATGCACAATCCTGTATTCATGAAGTTACAAAAATAATGGACAATAGTTATTGATGGGTACTTGCTTGATTTTAGACCTAGATAGAGTTCTCTTGTCTCGTAATGAAAATCACCATAACGCGTTTTTAGTACAAAGCTATGTAGCCATGATTTTTGACATTTGTGCAAATCTTTTGTGGTCTGAAGGTAAAATGAGTTTGTGACTCTCTTTCGAGTCCTTGTGTGTAGTTCATAGCTTGTGCTTGGATGAGCAAGTAATGGTTGTTCTTCCTGTGGGTACCTCTTTTCATATGCTACTATTGTTGAACATTTATCACTTTGCTTTAGATATGAAGAAAGAGAAATGAACATACCTGTGGCTTTGTTGCAAGTATTGTAGTTGTTGCCTCATCCTAGCTGCTTCGCCTTGCCAAAACTAGTTATCAAAAAAGAAATGTTTGAGTAATCTCTATGAAGCATAATTGTTGTAATACGATCAAGGTATGCTGGTGCAAAGCATACTTTAGTTTGGGAAATTATTTCATATGAAGTCGTGTCGTAGAATGGAACTTTTGAATTGATCCATGTATGAGACAAAGCAAATGAAAAAAAAAAGTCATGAAATATCCCTTACTTCAAACTGAAGTTAGTTGCACCACAAGGATCACATGCAAAAGCTACTATATATCGTGTGGCCGTTAACTTATTATATGCTCTAAGTGTATCATAATGCATGTTATCTGCTTAACATTGACCTAATCAAGTTTCCATGTCTTCACTCCAAAACTAATGAGCAATTACATCTACATTTGAACGGGTATGCCATATGAGGTCAAGTTTTGAGATGCACAAACTTTGTGTAAAAAATATATGAATGGTTTTGCCGTATGAAGTTTAACGTTGAAGCTTAGAGACTTAACATATCACTATGGGAGCATGCATTTCTTATGGGGGTTTACATGATGCAAAACCAAGTCTTGGATTGGCCGCACTTGTTGATTGTGTAGTTTCTGAATATCCCATTCAGCAAACGAGGGATCTATGGGTAAGGGTTTTTCAGTGGAGCCATCGATGTAGCCATGCTCCCCTTCCTACGAATAACGAGTTGGACAGATCGAGACCATTAGAGGTAGTTCGATCCAGACAGCTTAAAGCTTGTAATTTGGAGAGAGAGATTGTTCTCGAAATTGGCAGCATTAGGAATGCTTTTTGACTGGTTCGATTTTCTGGGTCTAATCCCATTGTGGTTGTTGACTAAACACTGTTCATGCCGGAGTTTTTAAGGAAAAAAATCGAGAAACGAATCAAAGCAGTTTAGAGCTCTGATACCATAAAAGCTTTAGAGAAGTAGGAGGAATATTATTTTCTACTATATGTTGATTACAACATAAGGAACTATATATACATGTAGAGGTTAGGGAGATAGACTACAACTGCAACTCCTAACAATATGGGATAAGCACTTATCGGACAAACGTTTTCTTATTAGAGTCTATCTATAATTCTCCATTAATCCATGTCCGATTACTATTCTACAAAGTTCTTTCTAAAACCTCATTGATTATGCCACGAAAAACTAAGTAATTGTTGGGCAGTGTATAACGCTTATTAATTCCTGGCATGGTTTGGATTTATTGAAACTAACCTTATTGAAATTGCATATGTAGGACTACAACATCTATAATGTTGGACTAGTTCCAACCTCCCTATCATTCGCCCTTCTTCTGGTTCCTTTTGGTAGTCACCATGGAGTTCCATTTCCCTAGGGGTTGATCCACTTGCATCACTTTAATAAATTTGTTAATGCTGTCCTTTTTTCTATATAAAATTAATTATACACCGCCAGAATAGCTGTAAATTTACCTGACCCTCTTCGCCTTAAGTGTATATCCCCAAGCTACCATTGCCAGTACTCAGAGTGTTCATGTGTGTCTTGTAAGGTTACAACCTTCTTATGATTCTCCCTTCTTCCCCTCTGATGGAAGTCGCTGTAGGATTTTGCAAGCATGGGAGCTTAAACCATATTCTAGAGCTCCACCGCCATTTTAAACTAATTTAAACACATCTAGAAATGGCTGCAACTTATACAAGGCTTGCCGCCTTTAGTATGTTATTCTTGAGTTCAAGTCTCCAGCATCCAATGTGTTCATGTACGATAATTTTCTGTGCACAGAGAATGTATGTGCTTTCTTTTGTGTGTTGTTCAATATATGCAACTGGATCCTGTTATGATCTTTGCAGTGATAGTAACTAATGGTCGGTTGACAGAGGTCTCTTTGTATATCACATTTTTATCTTACCATCTTGTGTAGGGATTTACTGGGACCCATAAAGTGGTACAAAACTCCATCCATCCTTCGTTGATCTCAACTTCAATTCTTGTACAATTTTCCCTACAAGGTCATAACCAACAAACTATTTTTCAATGGGATAATTTGAGGCTTGGGAGTTGCAGAACCATGGGGTGCCCTTCTAATATCTGATGAACGTTATTAGTTCCTCTCCGGTTTTCTGCAAAGGTAAACATATATTGTTAGCTGATCACTGACTGTTGCAAGCCGAACATGTTGTACAAAATAGTGCTCTAGCTGAAACTCGTTGCTATTGACAAGTTAATCCCTTCAGATCTTAATTTTTCACATCGATGAATTTTGATTGATCAATACAGAGGGGGGTGGAGTGTCATTAGTAAACCATGCAGGCACTGTTGAAACTTCTGATGTACTTTTTTAGATCATAACACCATCTTATTTATACATTTTTTGTGATTCAAAGTTTATTATAGATTTATGAACATTTTATTGTTTGGTATGCCTGCCCAATCTCAAGTCCTAATAAAACTTATAATCTTTTATTGCCACTTTTTCAGTCAAATTCATCTGGGAAACCCCAGATGGATTTCTCTGCTGGTCTTCTTCTATCTACCCAAAAGAAGGAGCTAGGTACTCTGCACTTTGATAGATCTCTTGTTCTGAATAGAACCTTGAAAATCTATTTTGTTCTGGTTTTCTGTCAATACAACTGGCAATTCCAGGTGGTTGCCCATGCTTATCTTTCAAAGCTCCTTTAGCTCAGCCATCAAAATGAAACGGGGTGCTCATCTGCCTCTTATCAAACTGTAGAACCACAAGGTTGGCTACAACTACTGCTTTTGGTGGTTAAGGTCTTAAGGGCCTGTTTTCAGAGCTTATTCTGAATCGTTCAGACATGGAGATTGTTTGGTAAAATACTATCACCCTCTTAAATATTCCAAGGGGCTCTGAATCACTCAACTTCCAAGGCCTATGCATATACAATTACCCTTTGGTTGCCTCTGCCAGTCTCACTTCTAGTGCTCGTTTTAGCTCTGCTGCTTCTCTGCTCCCTCTTTGGCGATTTCTCCCCTGTTGCTTCTTTCCTCTACTGTTGCCGGCACTGATTCTTTCTTTTCTTGTTACTCAGCAGAAATCTCGTTCAAATAGGAAATCAGGTACATCTGCTTTTAACCATTGGGGTGTTCTTTTTATCAAATTTAATTTCTACTTCAAGATTTGTCTACTACTTATTCAGTGATATGCTTAAGCTAAATTGTTTGTACATGCTATAGTGAAGATTCTTAACAATTTTTTGGGCATTACATACAATTCCCTGATCATCACCTAGCAGATGTCTATTACTTGTAACTATGCTATGTTGTTTCCCATCTGATCCAATTTCATTACATAGGCAAAAGCGGTGAGGCTAGAGTTGTGCTTGCCACATGGTCTCCTAATTTCTTTCTTTTGTTCTTCCCCATATCACTGCCTTTAATGCTCATTGCTCAACTAGTCCTCTACCAAAAATCATTTTACCACATGTATGCTACATTTTTTCTTGTACCAATAAGGCAATCACTGAATTTTTTCTTTAATTTGACGATCTGGAAAATGGGACGATGCGGAAGTAAAAAAAACTAGTTTGATGATTGATTCTTCCTTCCGTTTGCCATTTTCTTCTTTTACTCAGCCATGCATCTTTTGTTAATTAGTGTTCCAACTGATCCCTAAGGGCACCAGAAGTGACTTTAAGGACCTAAAATGTGAACCCCAAATGAACAACGGGCCACCTGCTGTTTTTTTGCTTGATATTGTATGTGACAAATATGTGATATCATGGTATTAAGTACGAATTAGGAAGTACCACAGTAATGCTCTAACTTTTGGAAGCCAAAATCCTTCTCCTATAACTAGGTTAGCATTCCAACAAGCATTGATCAAAAGCCATTAATGGAGATGGGGTCTATAGGCTTGGATACGATGCACCATTTTATCCAGTCATTTAACTGGTCTCATTTCAGTGTTTTGCAGATCCATGTGTACTTTATTCTGAACATGCTATTGCCAAGTTAACAGTTACGGAAAATGATGGGAATGTATTGTTGTTTAAATGCGAGACTGGAGCAGGTCAATTTTCAAATCCTGCTCAAAGTGAACTGGGTTTCTCTTTTTATTGATATGATTTGGTAATTTCATTAATGTATTTTATTTATTTGCGAATGATACATGTTTGCTTATCTGGCTATAAAGTTAACATTAAGCAATCTTTTATGACTATAATTTTTATTTTTTTTAATATCGCAAATGAATGAAGCTATAATGTTATGCTGGAGTAGGAAGTGTTGTCATGACTAGTTGAAATACGTGTAACGGAAAGTATTGGCCAGGGCATTAGGATAGATTCAGAAAAAAAAAACTTGCATTTGTTACTGTGAGATAAATATACTTTTAGCCAAACACTTGTCATTTTTAGCATCTCCACTGTAAATATTGGGAGGTATCATATCTAGATTTCATAGACCTCAAATTGCATCACAGGACACTTCAGTACTCAATAGGAACTAGCTAGGAGACATCACTAGTAATTTCCAATATTCTAATCCATTACAACACTACATTCTGTCCCACAGGGAAATGCATGGAGAAGGATGTGGTTGAGTCTAAACTATTTTCTAGGATCCTGGTTAAAGTAGGGCATTGGTAAACTTAGCTGCCAACAAGCACAAGAAGTTAAAATACGTATTCTCTGGATCAGGCTTGAATGTGGTCAGCAGATTTCCAGGATAGGTTGTTTAATCGAGTCTTGTTTTCAGCATTAGGGTTGCTTGTACACGTGCCATATATAGTTCATTCCCGAGTTACCTCCTTTATTGGTATTTCCTTTGGACATGATAACATGGTATTCTTACATATTGAATTTGTACATATAAATGCATATTTGTATGTGTTTCTAGTTTCAGCTTTCTAGCTTCCTTTGCGGAAACTTTTCTGTAAAACACAAAGGGAAGGCCATATATAACAAGTAAGATCTAGTTCACTTAACTTCAGATTGAATTTAATAGGATTTAAACAAAGATAAAGGATCCCAGAACAAGGAAACACCACTTCAATTTGTCTCACGGATCCGACCTTGGATTGCTGTTGCATATTCAGCTCCTGTTGCTCTAATTCTCCCAAATCTTCTTCAAGCCTAGGAGCATTGGTGCAGTGTGGTCCATCCTCTCCCCCCCCCCCCCCCCCCCCCCTTCTCCTAGAAAAGGCAAATGCGCCTAAGGTTGTGCACCAATGGTATTTTTATATTATTACTGCTTGGTAAGGTAGCTATATCAATGCATTTTCATGGCTCAAAGNAGATTAGTCGCAGATCAGGACGGCGCGTGCGATGGAGGCAGTCTGAACGGAGATCGGCGCATCTCCGGGAGACGAGATTGATAGGTTATGTGAGAAAGGCAAATGCGCCTAAGGTTGTGCACCAATGGTATTTTTATATTATTACTGCTTGGTAAGGTAGCTATATCAATGCATTTTCATGGCTCAAAGTTGTCTTATAATAAGCAGATAGAATGAATGAAGGAAAACAAAAGCTATCTATCTGTATCCATGCAGCTGTAACGAAGAAACTGGAATACGGATTGCGAAATACTACCTTCACATCCGCAGTAGGATTCACCAGTTGACGACATTCCTCCTTCACTTTGTTGTATCGCTCTGTTACCTTTGTCATGCTGAAAAATGCAAATCAGATATCACTATCCTTTAAACATAAAAGCATGTTAGATTTCACATGATCTTTCATGGGGAGGTAAATTATTGTAGTCAAGATAGGAGCAGACAACAATCCCTTGTTTTCTGTATCTAATCGTATTCGCCTTGTATTGTTTTCTATCTTATTCTATGACACGATTTCTGTTGACTTCGACAATATACCTATTTGGAGGTAAAACTATGTTCGATATGACGAATGTTTGATACAAATTTTGAAATCTGTATTAGGTCACCTGACAATGTAAAGGTTCAAGGTGCAAGATCCCCATGAAGTTTGAAATTTGGTTAGGTCTTTGTGCGAGTCTTCTTCTAATATTGCGACTATTTTGAAATGGTGGACGATTGTTGGGGAAATACTCGAAATATGTTTTTCAGAACGAAATTGTTTCGGGCATCTTAGGAAGAGAAAAGTTGTTTCAGTAGGTTTACTAGCATTATCACCGGTGATGTTTATAATTGTCTACGTACGTTGCTTCATTGTATATTGATAAGCTATTCACCATAACCCGTAACACATTACACCGTTCTTTCGACTAGTGGGGAAAATTGTTTTTCGGATTGAGATCCCTCGGCATGAACCTCAAAAACACCAATTATAATTGTTGTTAGTCATTACCTTCTTGAACCTCAAAAACACCAATTATTTTTACTAGTTTTATGTTAAATTAGAATTTATGGGACTAGTTAATATACGGTACAAAAAAGTGACTTCGAATTAAGAGACTATATCAATTGAGATGTGTTGCTAACATATCTTCTTCGTTCATTGGAAATAAAACAGCTGTGAAAGCTTCAACGAGAATGCTAACTATTTAAGAAAACAAGAAAAATGTCGTTTATATACAATATTATATATGATTCATGTTACAAAATCATACATGATTCTTGTATATATATATATATATATTTATGTACAAAATCATACATGTTCAAAAGTCGTCCGCTTTCAATTTTTTAATGTTAACGTAAATCACATGTGATTTTGTACATTAACGACATTTTTCTTGTTTTCTTAAATAGTTATAATATATATAATTGGGATCATGTGAGACCAGATTGTTTCCGTCAGATCCATGAAACCATTTGTTTTACACTTGAAACTTCATAGCAAAACATTGTGAAGGTAAATTTACCAGTGTTTTTGCTGTGAAAGTTTTTTTTTTTACCTTCATAGTGTTTTACTATGAAGTTTCAAGTGTAAAACAAATGGTCTCACGGGTCTGATGCCTCGTCTCACGTGAACCCAACCCTATATATATGTGTATGTGTATGTATGTAGAGGTTATGAGAAGTCCTAAATATATAAGAAAAGGAGAAGCAATCCTAACCATTATATTAAACGGTTAAATTTTATTAAATGAAGGGTAATATGTACTCGGGTTTTCTGATTAACTTTGATCTGTTCCAATTCCTATAACTTTTTTTCAATTTTTTGCCATACATCGAAGAAACAAGATTCTTCTCCGAACGCGTCGGAAACACTTCGAGTTCGAGTTTTTGATGCCATCTACACCGGCAGAAGGCGGTGGCTGTTTGTTTGTCGTTGGAGTGTCTGACTCGGACCTAGCCGATGCACATGACTTTAGGGGTGCGTTTGGTGCGCAGACAGGACTGGACAGGACGGGACGGGACGGGACAGGACGGGACAGGACAGGACAGGACAGGACAGCTGTTCAGCGTTTGGTAAAACAGGACAGGACAGAACAGAACAGGTTAAAATGACCAATTTACCCCCGTGAGCTGTTTAGTGTTTTTTCACTACGAAATCAAGTAAACTCTCATAATCAATTCAACAATCATAATCAATGTAAACCAATTGATAAACAACAACATTCAGCAATAGCTACCAACTAAATCGATTCAAACATACAAACCCTAAATCGATTCAACATTCAGC
>NC_037529.1:62209972-62211196 GCF_001531365.2 Cynara cardunculus var. scolymus
ATGAAGGAGACGGTGGAAGGGGATGAAGGAGACGGTGGAAGGGATTGAGGGTAAAGTGGTAAAAATTTCCTTGTTCTAGTTAGTTCTAGGGGTAAAAGGTGGACTCCCGTGTCCCATTTTTGTTCTAGTTAGTTCTAGTTAGTCCCATATAAAGCCATACCAAACATAGGACAATTGTGTTCTGTTCTGTCATGTTCCACCCTGTTCCACGTACCAAACACACCCTAGGGGAAGATAGTTCTACGGTTGTGTCATTGCCGGCGTTGATTTTGCTAATAAACATAGGTTAACATGTGACCTGCTTCCTTAATTTGTTGCTTTTGCTTCTTAGAAACCTCATCATTAATGGCACTGGGGACTCATCTGTGATTGGTGATAATAAGATTTTAATTTTTATCCTAAAACTATAATGTTATATATGAATCTAAGATTCATCGTTGAATCAATTAAATAGTTTATAGATGAATGATTTAAATAGTATATTCAGGTTTATATATGTACATAACAATGAACATATAAACTAAAAATCAATTAAATAATTCATATGTGAATCATACGGGTCAACGAACAGATATATATACACGGTACTTTTTTGCAAATTAATCTGAAAACGATATTCATGCTGCCCAATTATGCATCTCTTTTCCAGAAAAAACATAATTAAAGCAACTTATGGGTCTGAAAGGTCGATCATTGACTTCTAAGAACTCAAACCCAAATCATATCTTGGAAATGTACACCTTCTATTAATTTATACACAGAAGTTCATACCCATTAATTTTTACTTCAAGAACCGAGTTCTTTCACATATAGATTAGGTCATATATATAGATGTAAAGAGCAAAAAGATTGAACTATATATATATATATATATGTGTGTGTGTGTGTGTATATATATATATAGAGAGAGAGAGAGAGGGTTTATGAAGTGTTACGAAACCTTGAGCTAGCATATTCATGGAGTCTCCCGGTATTAGAGAAGATAACGAGTCCAACTTCAGCATCACACAGAATTGCCAATTCTTTCGCCTTCTTCAACAACCCATTACTTCGTTTCGAGAAAGTGACTTGCCTGCTAGTTGGGTTCTCGATCCTACGGATCGGAATCTTCCCTCTCCCCATACTTATTTAGCTTTCTCCTCGCCTTAATCTGAAAAAACGACAAGATGCAATTATGCTCAAAACCAGCAAGCGATATATATATATATATATATATATATATAT
>NC_037529.1:62212060-62300969 GCF_001531365.2 Cynara cardunculus var. scolymus
ATATTTTTTGTTATTATAATTTTAATTGTTTCTAAGTTCGATTTCTGCTATTAATATCGTTCACATGATAGTATTTTAATTCTTTTTTTCTTTATTAGAGACCAAATAATTATATTTTTTATAGGATCAAAAAATTAACTATTTTTAGGTTATTCTTACCAAATAAATGTATGCAATTTTATTAATAGGACGTACAATTGTTTGATCTTATAAGTCATTCGATTATATCAAACAAATTTATGTTTTATATATATAAATGTGTTACATTAAGTTTATAAAATTATATTTTCTATTAATAAAATCTCATATATTTATTTGATAAAAATATGTTGATATAGTTAATTTTTTGGTCCCGTAATTTTTTTAATTATTTAGTCCCTAATAAATAAAGAAATAAAATACTATCTTGTGAATAGTATTCAACGACTTGTACTTGAATGACGTTATTTATGGAAATCAAACAAATAAAAAACTAAAACTATAAACCAAAAATATGAAATAACGAATTGTATGAAAATATTTAATTATTTTATAATAAACAAAAAAAGATATTAATAAATAAAAAAGACTAAACCTAAGTTAAATTGAGGATTTTTAATATATTTAGCTTTTGGGACAAAACGACAATAAAGTACAAACTATGAAAATAAAATAATAATAAATTATAAATTATAGAAACGAAAATCGAAATTTCAAATCTACAAAATGGTAATCACAATATTTTATGAAACATAGGGATGGAAATCATAGTTTACTAAAAAATATAAAACAAAAAGTTAAAGTGATCATATTATTGTTTAGAAAAAGGGGAAAGATTAAAAAAATCTAACCAACTTTATCATTTGAATGATTAAGGAGTCGTTTACTAGCTAGACACTTGTTCGGTAAACACTTAACGGTAAAATTCAATACTATTATTTGCTTACTAGGTAAGATTTTAATCAACAAAAATGGATTTCTATGTAACAATTTAGCCGGTAAGAGTCGTTGTCCTCACCTACCGGGTAAGACTCGGTTTTTGTCTCGCTCTTACCGGGTACGTAAGATTCTTGGTCATTGCCATATTCATCTGGTAAGGTAATATAACTTGGTAAGTGCTTATCCGAGTAAGCATTTAGTAAACGGCCCCTAAGTCTTTAATTTTTTTTTTTGAATAAAAACCATATATTAACCTTTTTTTTATTTTAAATGATTAAAGTTCTTGAATTATTTTTTAAATGAAAATACCATTAAACTTTCTCAATTAGAATGATTAAGTCCCTGAATATTTTTTTAATAAATAAACCATCACACTTTTAAATATTAGGATATCCTTTTAAACAAAAAAAAAAAAACTACATTTAACCGTCTATCAAAAGTTCGATTATTTATTTATTTAAAAAAAATTCAGGATCTTAATTATTCAAAATGAGAAAGTTTAATATTTTTTTAATTTTAAAAAAATTGTTCAAAAACTTAATCATTCAAAATGAAAAGTTTAATGATTTTTTCATTCAAAAAAAAATACCAAAGACTTAATCATTCAAAATGCAGAAGTTGATTGAGCTTTTTTTTTTTTGTTTTCGTTGGACCAATTACAACCGTTTGCACCATTTTTTTGTATTAAACTAATGTGAAATTCCTTTTTTTCAACCATGACACTACTTTAACTCCAGATAAAATACTGCCAGTATTGTATATAAATTTGATCCATAAACTCTGTTTACAGTAACTTTATATTATAAATTCTGATCAAAATAGATATATGATTCATACATACTTTACTTCAAACTGATTACCGTTTTCGTTAAAAAAAGTATTGAATATTGATACAGTTTGTGTTGTTTTTGAAATTTGGTGTTAGGTTGGAGATGTGTATCTAAAAGGATCCACAACCGTGATATTATAAAACTATAACAAAAAATATCATGGATTATCAGTTCATGATTGGGGATGAAAGGTTTATAAAATATGGAAGAAAGAGAAAACTGAAATGACAAGGAGAAACTAACGTGACAAAGTCGTGAACCTTTTAAGAAGTTCACGAGTACAAATGCTCTAAGAAATAATATGTTTTTATAGCTTTTTTGTCTTATATTTTAAACTTTATGATAAAAATAAATAACATAATCGTATTCATCTGCTATTGTTAAATTTTTATGAAACTTTGGCTGTGTAGTTGTTCTATGAATGTATCTAACAAATTAACATTATTTAATACTTTAAATACTTAAATTGTGCTTACTGAATAATATGGCTATGTATTTCTCTGGTTTGTAACTTAGTTGACAAATGAGTGTTGAATACAAGACAGATCATGGGTTCGTTCCCAGACTTCCCTAGCCTCAGCTGTTGTGTGAGGCGACAAATGGCCTCTCACATTGATGTTATTAAAGACATGTTTCGTGTAGGGCTAATTGGGATCATTAATAAGTCATTTTCCGACTATTAGTTAGATTACTTTTTTACCTTACTAAAGAATATGAACTTTTTTTTTGATTAACTTGGATATCCAACCCGCTATGCGAGCCGACTAATCCCAGAGTGACCACTTGTTTTGCAGATAGCCCGGAGTTATCGCATTTGAACCTCCGTGGCCACAATGAGATTTTTATTCCTCATTGGATTTGAAACCTGAGATCTCCTGGTACTTTTTGATCTTTGGAGCCAAACTCAAACCAATCAGACATCACCCTTGTAGTTGAATTACTCAATTACTCAATTTATCAGTATGTCTTTTTAAATTATTTTACAGGTATAGTCATTTATCGATTTTTCATTATTTTCAATTCTTTTACTTTGTAAATTTAAGCAACTTCATGAATACTATAAGTGCTCAAAAATAGATTATTATTTTTAAACATAAACATTTTATTTTAAAACAAATATAAATTTCAAAATAATAAATAATAAATTGATTAATTTTTCTAAAAAAAGCAAAAACGAAAAACAGAAAGAAAACAAACAAGGAGCGCATGTGGTGGTGTTCACACTGTGATCCTGTACTTGCGGGAGCAGGAGAAGCACATAAATCTATAACGTTTATGGTAACCGCCGTACAATTCCAAGTTCCTTAAACTTAACGAATTAAGCAAACAACTATGTGGACAGGCTACGACTTGCGAGGAGTACTAGGATGTGTGCGGTACCACATGGCTTACACTTTCGATGCATATTCTAACCTATACATTCTTGACACCTATTCCAATATGACCTGTCCTTGACTCAATTACAAAGATGGTCCTCTGATTATCTTAGAATTACAAATTGGGTTTCTAGAATTCCTCTTTTACGAATTTGGTACATGTGGTTTGTTTTTTGTTATGAATTGGTTCCTTAACCATAATTTCGTTGCAGAAGCTCCGTTTAATCAGGGGTATTTTGGTCATTTTTATGTTATATTTTAATATATATGAATTTAAAAAAGAAAAAGAAATAAAAATGCAAAATGACAAAAATAACTATAACAAACCAAACCAAACTGGCCTACCACCTGAAAAAGTATGATTAGTTGTAAAGTAGATCATATTATATTATTTCTCAATATATAAACATGCATCAGTACATCACTACCTCCCCATCACCTAAAACCAGATTCTAAATAACTCGTTATGGTGTGTTATGACATCAAGGCTTCGCTTCACCACCATGTTAACCCATGTGGCTCCACTTCGAGGCTTGACTTCCGTTGTAACACATCATGGTGTGTCATAACGTGTTACGACGCGTTATTTTGTAAGGCATGGTTTTTTTTAATAGTTTTCTTAAAACAAATAACTTGCAAGATAAATGATAATTATGTACAACACCTAAAACTTAAATAAACATTGAAAGTAAAATATAAAAACCAAAACCTAAACGGGTAATGCTTACTCTCATTTCCGTACATAATGATTTGAACAAGAATTCTTTGAAGACTGAAGAGAGTAGTGAGTAGACTCAAGAGATTTGATCTCGATTTTACACTCTTGATATCATTTTCTTGTATGCTCGATAAATTTGATATAATTGGTTCTTCTTTCCTTTTTAGTTCTTCTAACTTTATATAACGTATAAGTTATTCCACGGATTGTTCAAACATGAACGCACACAAGCATATACATGCATATATTTATGTATGTACTAGTAGTATGCCCGTGCAATGCACCGGGTGAGCAGGTTATTATTTTATTGTAAATAGAAATAAAAGCCCTCGGATATGTAGCTCAGTTGGCAAAAGAGCAGAACAACTTTGCTCAAACACAGAGCTGGTTCAATTCGAATCCTACGGCTTGAACCCATCTGTAAGTCTCAGCCGTTGAGTTTTCTCTGAAATGTCTCCTCACATGTGGTTCCTATAAGGCGTGTTTCATGTGGGGTTGGTCAGGATAGCCAATTATCAACCTTTTGCTTACAAAAGAACAATGAAAAGTTAACGTAATTCTTCTTAAAAAAAGTTATTCATGGAGTAAATGTATATTTATTGAGCACTACGTATTAAACATGAGACGAATAAACATTTGAGAATAAGAGTTAAGACGAGAAACGTAAAAGAAACCCTGGACACTTGAAAAATCCGTTTCTGTATTATTTTATCCTCGCAATAATTGAACAGTATCTATTGTGATTGCATGACTTTATGCATGTTTCGACTCCATCCTGTTTGTTTTAAAGCTACTGCAATTAAATAATCTCAAGTAAAAAATAATGACAGACTATATATTAAGCCAAACTAATTGATATCATACATAAAGTTGGTTTGATATGTGTGTCTAAGTACTAAATGAAATGTAAGAATCAAGGCATCTGCAATCAAGTGGAGATTTTCTCCAATTTGCACACTTCCAGAAGTAGTTTATGATATCTCAATTCCCACTTGTTTACGAAATTATGTGTAATTGTGATATCTAATTTCAACTTAATGAAACCATATCAGTAATAAAGTCCAACATGGTAAGCACTGCAAAAGCAGTAAGACCAAAATTTAAATTGATTATTGTGAGTTTAAACGCACATCAAAACATCTTAAAGAAATGAGAAAATTTGGAATTTTACCACAAGGTTGCCAATGGAAAGATTCTCTAAACAATTCGTCTTTGTGAAGTCTAACCCAGTTACAGTCTTCAACCACAAAGTGTTCAATCTGTGGTGCTCTAAGTGTGAGCGAGCAACTATCCCAAGGGTGGACATAAACTCCGCAGTCCCGAAGCTCAAAAAGCTCAATGCAAAGGGTCGAAAAACCTGCACAATTACAAAGTACAAGTCGAGTAAGATTAGACTAAAGTTTCATAAGCAATTACCATACTAGTGATTCCATAGGCTAGATAAGTTTCACAGAGACCGTTTATTTTTTAAAATATGAAGCACTTATTTTTATGAACATAAAAAAAATACAATCAGTTTGGAGTAATTGTGTACCTCCAACAGCTTGAATTTGCATGATTAGAAACAAAATATAAGATCCTTACTTCCCGAACCAGCTTAAGTACATAAGATTAGAAGTTAAAGGCCAAATTAACAAATTTGGAAAATTATAGTTACAACCAAGGCATATATCGCAAAATGAAACTTTTGCTGATAAGTTTCACTTGATTTCAGAAAATACCATCTGATGCAGGTTTCTAAATGCAGATCACTTTTGGGAACATTGGTTGAGGTTAGAATTTTGTATACGCTTTAAAGAACCACCCATTAATTTCAATAAAAATGACTTTCAAAGATTTTTCTAGAAAAGCAAGAACCTTGAGTTTGTCAGGCATGTGGTCTCCATTTTCCATCGACCCAATCAGATAAAACTTCTCATCGGGAAATGGTTGGTTCAAAGCAACTATAACTTAGAAAGAAACCTACAAACTTCTCATGGTCAGTTCAAGAACTCTATGCTTATACTTCATGCCAAGATAAACAAAGACTACAAAAAAAAACAAGGAACTAAGATCATGCAAAGGTCATCGTGAATACTATTTGACTGGTAGACCTTTTGGAGATTGGCAATTCGACATATTTTTTTTGATTAACTTGGATACCCAACCCGCTATGCGAGCTGACTAATCCTAGGGCGACCACCTGCTTTGCAGATAGCCTGGAGTCACAACATTTGAACCTCTGTGGCCACAAGGGGATTTTTATTCCTCATTGGATTTGAATCTAGGACCTCCTGATACTTTTGACCTTTGGAGCCAAACTCAAATCAATCATGCATCACCCTTGTATTATTTGATTAGAGTAAATGTCAAAATACATTACTAACACATAACAAACTCCATGTTTCAAATCAAAGAATTACATGTTCATTGACCATATGAGAAACACTTATGACACTTACATGACATCCAATGAAGTGTTCTCATAACGAGTCACGTCTGATACACAAAATCTCCATTTTGTACCCATATGCAGATTCGATATCTCTATATGAATCCCTACATATTCTAGTCATTATCATATTACTTCAACCTTAAACCCGAAATAATATTTAACTAGGGACATTTAGAATACATTATTCTAAGGTTATTTATTATGAATAATTAAAACACATAATATAATATAGACATAATAAAATGGGCAATGCCTTTATATTTATTTATTTCATGAAACAAAACTCAAAGTTACAATTCTCATATAATTGGTTTTTGGGCATTCACTAACAGGATTTAGGCTTGATCTCATAGCCATGTTAGGCCTCATGTTATTTAGAACCTTGCCTAAAACGACGCCTTTGACCATCCCCTCTTCTTCAACCACATCTTCTCTTCCCCGACTACATTTCCGGCCCCATATCGACCCATCCCTTTCCCTATATCTAGTGAAAGTCCTCATTGTGACCTCCCTTCCCCCATATCCCAAATCGATGACCACTAAAAACACCATCAGATTTGCAATCTAGCTCCCTTCGATAGACCACCATTTCCGTGTCATGATTCCCTCTTCCTCGCTTCAAAGCTTGACACATGCCATCGTGCACGTCAGTCCTAAACCAAATATCACACAAAAAGAGATGGTGTTTGGCCTTTGCGTCTATATATGCCTCAAAGCCCCCCAACAAGATCTCTACACAAACTCACATTCTGTAAGCTCTTACCTCTTTTCGCTCTCACCAACGAACATAGGGCTTTTTGTTTCTTAATTTGTCCATTTTCTAAACTAGAGGCACTTAATCGCAATGGGGATTTTTATGGTGTTTTTCACGATTTTTTGAACAGTGTCATGGATTAATTTCATTGGATTTACATTGTTTTTGTTTGCATCGATGGTATTGATAATAGTAGTGGGTGTGGCAAGTAGGTGGTGCTAGTGGTGGATGATGGAGCTGATCCTCGTGTTGGATTGAATGATGTGGTGTAATGTGTGTGTATATAATTAAATAAATAAATTATATTAGTGTATAAAAGAAAATTGCATCAAAATGTAACTAATTTTGACTTAAATTTTGTTTTAGGGAATCAACTTTTAAAATTTATATAAAGGTCTGGAAGAAAGTTTACATTTATTTAAGGGTCTCACTTCTCAGTTAAGTAGGCAACCAGTTACTTTAATATGATGTGACATAATTATAAATAAAAAACATATTATGTGGATATTTAGGATGCCATATCTTCCATTAATGTGAACAACAAATTATAAACTAAAATCTCAAAAATTCATAGATACTGCAAAACATCCCCTTCTTTCTATCCCCCCCTCTCGCTCGCTTCTCCTCTCGTTGCCATCACTTCTTGCTGCGGCTTCATCTTGGGAAAAAAGACAGTTAATTACATCTGATTCAATCATGGAAAAGGAAAAAGAGGACGGAGAGATTGAGGATTTATATCCTTGTAGGTATTTACATACTTTCATGATCTTCAGAAGTATGGTTACAACACAGATTGAGAGCTTTCAGATCTTGATGGTGGACATATTTGTAATCTATGGGCTAGATTTGGCAAGCGTTGTGGAATGGAAGTCATGGGTGGTGGTCGGTGGAATAGAGTAGAGGAGGAGGAGGTGGGGGATTTTGGTCAGAGATGAAAGGACAAAATGAAGGGAGATGGTGGTGGGGTGGTGACTATCGACGAAGATGAAAAAATAATGATGGTGGGATGATGAAGATTGGATAAAGAAAGAAGGTTGGCGTGGCTCAGTGGGATGGTGTGATCGACAACGACGAGGCAAGTGAAGGTGGTCATCGTTTGAGGTGGCCATAGCTTAGGTGATGGTTGTAACCGATTAGGGTCACTGAAGTTGCAGATGTAGTCGGGGACCACGGAGGTCGCGGTTTGGGGGTGTTGACTTTTTCTATTCGTTTGCCCCTTTGACTTTAATGCATCTTTTTCATCCATATATTATATATTGTATTAGATAATCAATATAATATTACATAGTAGTATTTGTTTAAAGAAACTGAAAAAAAGACTAAAGTGCCCTTACGATGTTAATGAGAAGGACCAATCTTGCACTTTTTTTGTAAACCACGATGGCTAAGTTGTTGTTAAATTTGTAGAGACGAAAACCGATCATATGCACCATGCCATAATTATTGGTACCATGTAATCATTTTAGAATTATTTATATAAATTGAATTATGACATGGAAGCTTAGTTGGCAAAATACTTGAGTCAAGTCATCTCTAGCAGGTCAACCAGACTCTTAAACAAATCAAAAATTTGCTCCAGATATTTAAATGATGACTTTAAAAGTTGGCTCACTAAAATAAAAATCAAGTCAAACTTGGTTGTGTTTTGGTGCAGTTTTTTCTTTATATATTATAGTACTTATTTGTTTTTTAGAGGAAAAAAGACAAGAAATGGGTTAAAAATACCAAACTACCCCTAAGTTAACAAATGTTTTCAAACGGAGTTAGAGGTATAGATCCATGTTGTTACAAATTGTAAACCACAGACCCATGACGTGAGAAAGTATAAACTACGAGGCTATTTTTGTAATTATTTCATTCTAGTGACTCAACCAAAGGGAGAAAACATGTGATCCACTCTATTTTTAATCAAATATGAAATATTTATTATAATTAAACTTTTTTTAATCAAATAAAAATACTTTTTATTTTAAAAAAGCTCCACTTTTTTTTTAAAAAATAATTCAACAGATAATAAGTTTTTTTCGTGGTTGTCGTCAGATTTATGAAATTTAATATGCATTTTAGAATAAAAAATATGTAATGACATGTCAAAAATATTGGTATTTCATTTTGTTTGAAAATATTAAACATTTTTTTATTATTATTAAATAAAAAGGATGTATAGAGATATATAACATATTGACAAATTTATTTAATTTAATAAGTAAAAAAGCCTAAATGATATGATTAAATAAATTTATTTTATCGGATAAGATTGTAGTACATTAAAATGGTATTGTATACAACAATTTACCCGGTAAGTGCTTACCCGGGTAAGAGTCGTCACATTCACTTATCATATTTGGTTATTTACTAAAATCATCCGAACAAATTTCCTTGGTTAACAATAATTAGTAAGACTCTTCATCTCTATCATTGCTTTTACCGGGTAAGATTTTGAACATTGTCATATTCATTCGGTAAAGAAAATTACCCGATAAGTATTTACCAGATAAATGTTTAGTAAACGACCCCTAACTCATTGACAACTAAGGAATGAATTGCAAGATAGGTAAAATGGTAAATTGGTACAAGTGTTTTGCATTAATCTTAAGAGTTAATAGCCTCAAGCTTCATAAAAGCATATAAGAGCTTGGTGCTAAACAACTTATAATATTATTTATGGTTATGAAAAGGGAAAAAGTTGAGAAAAATTTAATGGAACTATTTTGAATTTTAAGTTGTTAAATTATTTTTTTAATAAAAAACCATTAGATTTTTTTATTTTAAATGATTAAGTCTATGGACAATTTTTTTGAATGAAAAAACCATTAAACTTTTTCATTTTAAATGATTAAGTCCATAAACATTTTTTTTGAATAAATAAACCATAAGACTTCTAAAATTTGGTTACATACGTCTTTTAATTAAAAACAAACTACCTGTAAGTCTGTAACTGACTAGGACTGTTTTAAAGTAAGAACATGCCTAAATCAATTTTAACGTTCCGTTATACGAGCCGACTAATCCCAAGGCGACCATCTGCTTTGCAGATAGCCGGAATCACCGCATTTGAACCTTCGTGGCCACAAATGGATTTTTATTCCTATTTAGATTTGAACATGTGACCTCCTGATACTTTTGACATTTGGAACCAAACTTAAACCAATCAGACATCACACTTATGGTTTAAATAAGAGTAATTATCATTTGCACATGAAGTATGCTCTTATGGAGATTCCCCTTATCTCAAAAGATGTTTTTAATCAATATATTTATAAGAGACTATGTATATTTTTTTTCGTTTAACAGTTCGAGGTCAGTATGTAACATAAAATATTAACACATTAATTAAAAGTTGGTATGACCCGAACATATAGATTCGTGCCCAAGATTTTGGACGTGGTACTAGGAAGATCTTGTCAAACGTATAATAATGCACTTTATAAACCATTATTTGTGGTACACGTAATACATGTTTAATTAAATTACCTCTAATAAAATTTCATAAATAACATGACTAATTGTGCAAGAGAAGTTTGAGTATATTTTGTTTTGGTATTCTGATTCCAAGATGATACATTTTCATGATTCTTGTCAAGAACCATCATTTGGTTATAATCTTACTTTTAATCAGATTATTTATCATGAATATTTATTTAACAGATTCTTAATTAATACATTAAAAATATATGCCCATTTATTCTAATTTCATATTAATATTTCAACTTTCAAGGCTGGCATTCCATGGTGTCACCATCAATAGAGTCATTAATTCTTACAACTTCGTTTTATTTTATGGTCATGTTTGTTAAAAAAATCTTTGACCTTTAATTAAACATATACTTCAATTTTTTTACAAAAATCATCGTTAACTCAACAATTTAAAAATCCCAATATATCTTTATTATGATAAAATCTCTTTCAAGTTTTTATTAAAATTTTCCTACTTTTCATTTCCCAACATTTTATAACTTTATATAACTTCAGGGCCAGTCCTGGCCACGCATAGCCCGTGTGGCCGTACAGGCATCAAAGCCTAAATGGGGCATCAAGTTATTTATTATTAGTTTTGGGTTTAATAATATGAGAATTGGATAACTGAGTTTGAATTATAAAAACAAATATAAAGCCTAGTAGTGATGAATACTGAATGTACATCGTTGGAAAAAGTTGGAAAGTTGGAAAAGTTTTTGTTTGTATAAAGTTGTTTGTATGAATAAAGTTGTCTGTATGAATTATTCTGTCTGTATAAGTTGGAAAAGTTTTGTTTGAGAGAGTTTTTGCAGATGTAAGGAGCACTTTTTTAGTTGGAAGGGACATGCTCGAAAAAAAAAACTTGACTTTCTATATAAACCCCCTAGAAACTTATCGCATAAGTAACTTTCTATATCATTAAACCACTACAAAACAATCATGTATAGTTGAGCGAATAAGCTGTTAGTTCCATTAAACTTATTAAGCTGCCAACAGATAGACCCTTAGCCTTTAGTCGTTAGACCTGTAACTTTTGAAATAAAGTTTTTATTTTGCTAATTTCAATTTGGAAAAGGGAAAACTGGAAAAGAAGGAAGCACGACCTTAATCCAGGATTTATTCTTTGATCTTTTTATATTTTGTATCAGGGTTTTGGTTTTTATGTCACCCCTTGTATTTTTTTTTATTATAATTAATAAAAATCAACATGTGGATGACATATTTAGCTTGAATAGGTTCTAAACTCTTTAAAAAAATCCCATGTTTCGTTGTTTCATTGGCTTAAAAAAATAGGCTTAAGGGCATTTTTTTTATTATTTTTGCATAGAGCATCAAAAATCTTAGGACCGACCCTGGTAATTTTTTTTTTGATTAACCTGGATATTCAACCCGCTATGCAGATCGAGTGATTTGGTGTGTGAGTAAATGGGTTTTTGGAGAAATGTTGGTTCCTGGAAGGGCCTCTTAAAGACTGAAGAAGAGAAGTGTTTGATTCATCTTTATGGAGGTGTTCGTTGTAAGTGTTCTACCTGTTAAAGATCTTGGTGGAGTGACGGGCGTCAGCTGAGTTTCCACTTACTCTTTTTTGGACAAATGATTACTCAGTTATACATGTTTGAGTTAGCTAGAATGTTGAGTTCATATCATATGCTATTTATATTCATAAGTTGAATATTGCTACATGTGAATTTGTAATGTGTGGGTGTATGTGATGATGCCTTGTTCAACATGAAATGTGTACCCAAATAGAGCATATAAATTTGTTTTATGTTGCTTATGGGATTGGTAGGTGTGTGGCTAATTCAGTATGGTCACATGTTTGCATGACTGTAAATGTGCAACCATTGTTGAAGTGTGACCAAGTGTGCTTTGTTTTTCTTAACATGGTATTCTATTGCTGTCAAATGTTGTTTGACGGATGCCGAATCCACCAAATAATAAATTCCAACTAACGGCTAATTACAACCAAAATTGTAGTAGTGTAAGTCGGGTCGAATCCACAGAGACTCGGTCTAACGTTATACGACTAGCGAATCAAGTACACGATGGAAACGTAAAAATACTAATAATCACCGGGGGGGGGGGGGTTGGATTTGATTAGTTACTCTAAAAATGCAATAAAATATAAACTAAAACAATTGATTAAAGTCCCAACATCAATTTAATACCGGTTAAGATGTTAGTGCCTATCATCGATTCCAAAAATGTAAACGGAAAGGACAAGCCCGAATTGGCTTTAATCGTTAACAAGCTCTAACGACCCACATTTTCCAAAGATAATAATTGATTAATACAAGCTCTATAATCAACCCTTAACCACAAATACAAGTTTAAATAAGCTCTTAAACTCATAGGTGCGACTAGCTTTACCGGACTAGAAAAAAATTACCAATTCAAAGTCATAAGCTCACAAGCTCGGCTTGTCGAGGCTCTAATCGCAAGATTTCAAATATTCAATCCGGAAACCTTATCAAAACCAAATGAATACTAGTGTTACTCTATCAAAATTCTAAGACAATTACGTATCTAAGAATTCTGAATAACCATTCCATAAGAGAATTCCAATCAGTTAGCTAGACTAATTGAAAACCCAAATACGATAAACAATAAGTTCAGAAATCAAGCAAAAAGGCTTGTTCAAACATGTTTGCAACGAAACCTCAAAGCAATAACAAACTAAAACCTAATTAAATCAATGTTGGAATGAACAAAATTAGCAAAACATAGCTAAACTAGGTTGCTGATTCTAAAGGTTTTAGGATTTACCGAAAGAATCAGGAAGGTTGATGAGAAAGATTGTCGTCTTCTCCAATCGAACATCCCCTGCTGTCCGCTTCAATCTCGCATCCGTATTCTCCAATCGAACCTACTACCGTCTTCGTTCTCTTTTTAATCGAACCAGCAGCTGTCTCTCTCTCGCCTCTTGTCTCTCCAATCGAACAGCCGACCATCAGCTGCTATCTCACTCTCGCCTTCAATCGAACAACCCCTCTTTTCTCCCTTTGCGTCCGCCTTCTTCCTCCCAAACGAACAACCTCTCTTTTCGATCAAATTCTCCATTTAAATCCTTCAAACCCACGAACTCGCTCGCTCAATCCCCCACGAACAGAAGTCGCCTCCTTCCCTCTCGCGCACGAACTGTTGCCGTCTCCTCCTCTCTCGATCCCACGTACTGTTTCCGATCCAATATTGGGAGAGGATATGGGCTTAGTTGGGCTTGATGAAGTCCACAAAAATATTTCTTTTTGGGCTGGACTCTACAAACAAAAAAATAATATAGGTTAAATAAACATATTTTTTCTCACAATGATGAAAATAAAAGGCTTCTTAACCTTAACTTTCAACCAAGAAAATATAGTTATCATTGTTTCTTGACTTGTTGGCTTTCATAACTGAGATACTATATTTTAGAGGGAATTCTAAGTTTTGCTTTCAAAAAATTGAAAACCTTTTCAGGAAAGAGAGTTTTAGCAAAGGAAAAAGGAAGGTGTGATCCCCGTGGTAAGTGGTGTGGGCATTATCTCATTAATTAGATAGTCTCTTGGACTTTACTTTTGAATTATTTAATGGATCTCAGAAGTAGTGCTTCTATCTTTTCCGCTGCAACTCATGGGATAAATTTGAGAACATTGTCCTTTAACTCAATATTTGTTATTGCTGGTTTGGGCAATTGGTATTTTATGTCTATTTTTGTTTAAGGTTGTTACATGTGGTATCAGAGGCTTAGTTTAAGATATTTAGGTAGATGACTATATGTAAATTAGTGGGAAGTGGTGGTGCGTGTGTTTAATAGGAGTCCTAAGTGGGAAACACTTTTGTTGTCGGAAACTCAATTATTGAGAATCATGACGGTCGTAGTGCCAACCCTCATGTAAAGTAAATTCAAAATCACATATTTACAAGTATGGAAAGCTCTAACATTGTCTTGGCACATGGTTTCGTAAGGACCATGGTTATGTGATAGAGTAACATTGTTGAGGTTATGTGGTAGAAGCGTGTTGTGCTACTACTTGGGAAATGAAATTGTTAAAGTTAATGTATGGAGGGAGAGCTGAGAATTTTGTGTTTTGGCTTCCAATGTTGCGTTTGAATGCAAAATTTGATTTCGAAAAGAATAGTTAATGAGCAGTTGTTATAGAGTTCTTGAGAAAAAAATTAAAGTTGATCATCTATCGTTAGTATTTATGAAAATACGTTGTATAAATATATGAATGTTGCAATTTGATAATTAGAGTGATAACTAGTCTTTGTGTAAATATTTTGATTTTTTAATCGACAAAATTTGGGCTATTTTGGAAGAAGAGTGAAAACGAACAACATCTTCATTCGTGGAGCGAGAGAGAATTATTTGCAAAGCTTTAGACTTTGGCTTCAAGGGGTTCAGTGTTTGGAGAACATAGTCACCGAGGGTGGAATCGAGGTAGATCTAGCGTGTATTGAGGAATTCGAGTGTTAGAAAGTTATGATGTTTCAACATTGTTAGATAACAACAACGTGTGGGTGTTCTGGTCATTAAATTTGACTTCAAGCTATGAGGTATTAATGAAAGGGTGTTGGGGTGGCACATAAGTCTTGTTATGCTATTCATTTGAGCGCTAGTAATTGTAGAGAGACCTTCACCAATGTCATTGGTGGCCGAGTATGGAGAAAGACATGATTCACTAGGTCGAGTGGTGCTTGACTTGTCTACAAGTAAAATAGAGCATCAACGTTCGTTTAGGAAACAAGCAACCTGTGGATATTCCAGTGTGAAAATGGGACCGTTATGTCGGAGGCTTTATGGCAAATTTGCCAAGATTTTCCAAAGGGCATTGACGGGATTTGGAAAATTGTAGATTGGATTTCTAAGTTAGCTCCTCTCTTGCCAATTAAGAAGTATATTTAGCACAGAGGTTAACTCAATTATATTGTTGAGGTTATGTTGGCTTGCATTGATGGGGAATTGTTCTATCTAATGTGGCATTATCACGTGCGGCAAGTGTTTCYGCCTCATCCCCACCCCGATGGCTATAGTCGAGCAGAAATGAATCATCGCTCCAAGAGAAGCAGGCAATAGCCACTATCCCTGATTCCATGCAAGTGCTATAATCCGATTTGACTCCTCACGCTGGCACATGGGATGCCGTTATCGATTGTGTCAAATTGTAAAGGTAGGCTTATTTCTTTGTTTTGAAATAATTTTCAATGATAGTCATGATCTCAAATTAATATTGAGTTCAGTGGATTATCCCTAGGCAAATGGGTAGAGTGAGAGAATCATTCAAACCATCAAGAGTATGTGAGGGCATGTGCTTTTGATTTTATAGTGATCTACTGTTGATATAGTTTTCCTATAACAATAGTTATCATGAAAATATCCAAGTTGTTCCTATGAGTTTTTTGTGGTCGAAAATGTAGAACACCTCTGTATTGGAATGAAGTGGGACAAAGACAATTAGTGGGACATGAAATTATTTAGTTAACTAGTGTTCATATTCGAGATAGACTAAAAGTGACACAAGGCCGATAAAAGAGCCATGTAGATAAGCTACGCAAGTCGATAGAGTTTGAAATGGAAGATAAAGTAATGTTGAAGATCTCGTAGATGAAGTGTGTAGTATGTTTTGAGAAGATGGGAAAGCTAAGCCCATATCATTTTTAGAAACACTTGGGAAAAACCTTCTAATCAAAAAGCAACAAAGTGGACGCTCTTATAAAAACAAATGCTATCACTATATATGGTAGCCACCAACTTGAATTTAGACCTATATAAAGTTCATAAATCTTCTTTTATATCAATATAGAATAAGTTATCATCCTTTGACGTTGATTACTTGAAGGCTAGGAACTTTGTATCGAACACAAATGTGTTGGGTCTAAATTACATTTAGGGGTCGTTTATTAAATGCTTACCCCAGGTAATTTTTCTCAGCGGACGAACATGGCAAGATCCAAGAATCTTACCCGGTAAGAGTGATCATAAGAATAGAGAGTTTTAGTCGGTAAGTGAGCTGAGGGTAACGACAACTCTTACTCGGGTAAGTGTTTACCAAGTAAATTGTTGCATATCATTCCATTTTGTTGTATTACGATCTTATCCATGTTGAATTATGGTAAGTCTTTATGGTAAATCAAAAATATCACAATCTACTAGCAAAGGAAATATAATATTCTAAAATGTATCTCAAAATATATTCCATAATACAATCAACCCGTAATTTTTTGAAGAATCAGACATCTACATCTGCTCGAACTTAAATAATAAAAAGTTATAAACCAAACCTCTAAACTTTAAAAGTTATCAATTCATTGCAACCTTCTTACTCTAGCCCCAAATCCAATATTTTATCCCGTTACTCAACCTTAGAGAGCGACCTTTCAATCTCCAAAAGATTTTACACCTTAATCCCTCAACCAAGAAACGAAGAGATACTTGGAGTCATTGAGAAATGGATAAGCATAAAGCGGCATTAACTCACTACAACAAAATCAGGTTTATATGACACTCTCAAATTTTAAGTGTCTTAATAGACCTCTTTATAAGACTTAGTTTATAGAACAAAAAAAATAAAGTGTCCTATCTAAAGGTGTTGTAATAAGTTTATATGACGTTTTTTTGATGTCCTAATAAGTTTTTTAAAACATTTTTAATATAAAGTGTCACATTCTCAACTTTATAGGACACTATTTGAAAAATTGTCCTATAAAAACAAGTATCCTATAAAAAAATGAGTTTATAGGACACTTTCTCAAAAATGTCCTATAAAGTTGCTAATGCGACACTTTGTATTAAAAATATCCTAAAAAACTTGTTAAGACGCCCAAAAGCGTCATATAAACTTATTACAACACCTTTATATAGGACACTTTATATATTGGTCCTATAAATTAAGTCTTATAAAGAGGTCTATTAAGACACTTAGAGATTGGGGGTGTCCTATAAACTCAATTTTGTTGTAGTGACTTGTTTTTGTTGCTTGTTTAATAATTACAAGGTTCGTACTTCCTTGGAAAGTTTATCAAACAGATGTGAAGTCTACATTCCGAAATGGATTGCTTGAACAAAGAAGTATATGTGGAGCAACCAAAAGGGTATGTTGTTCAAAGACAAGAAGATAAAACTCCTAAGGATAAAGAAGGGCTTATATGGCCTAGAACAAGAACCACTAACTTAGAAAACAAGAATTAATACCATAAGGGCGGTGCCTAATTGGTTTGAGCTTGACTCAAAAGGTCAAAAGTAATAGGAGGTCCAAGTTCAAATTCAAGGAAGAATAAAAATCCCCTTGTGGCCACGGAGGTTCAAATACAGTGACTCCGAGATATTTGCAAAACAGGTGGTTGCCTTAGAATTAGTCGGCTCGCATAACGGATTGGATATCCAGGTTAATAAAAAAAACAAGAATCAACAAATACTCTCAAGAAAATGGCTTTGTCAAATGAATAATTTTCTATTAGGATTATTCTCGTCACATTTAATTTCTCTCTAGGCAATAATCAGTTAGGGTTATTTGCCGGATTTTAATATCCCCATTTTGGCTGTTTGCAAGTATTAAACAATTGAATTTTTTTTTTCTTATTAGCCTCTTATGTATGATTTGTTAAGAAGTAGGGTCATTCAGACTGTTTGTTTTTTCTAATTTTTCAGAGACATTTCAAACTTATTGCCCTCTTATCCCTCTTATTTGCCTCTTATTGTTCTCGAAATCTTTAGCAACGACGTTTCTCAATCGCTTAACCTTAATCGATCATTTCTTTCAATTAATTATTACCAAATCGATCATCACATCTCTCAGATGTTGTATTTTAATAGGATTTAAATGTGTTAAATACCGTTCATGGTGTATTTTCGTTTAAATGAATGCTAATTATATAATTTAAATATAAATTTCGTAACGATGATGAATAAGTATGTGAAATTGTATTAATTTATCTATAAATTCAACATTATAATTTTCTAAATCAGTAAAATTGACAATTTAAACAAATTCAGACAATGATCAATTTACAAAAACAATAGTCTTATTGATTCAAATTTCAAACTTTAGTACCACCTCTTATCAATCAGAAGTAAAATAAGACCTCGGACTTCAGTAGCTCTTAAAAAACAAATGTCACGTATCTGTGGTTATGATTCCACTATGAGGCAGTGAGTATGCACTTTACGTGAAGTGTTTGTTTGGAAATATGTTGCTTGGTTTTGCCTAATTTGATCCCACTTAATTTAGTAACGAGTAAAAGGATACATGTACAAACTAAGAATTTTCTTAAATGGGTATTTCCTGTGTGCGCCAAGTACAATCTGGATATCCAACCTGCTATGCAAGCCAACTAATCCAAGGGAGACTACTTACTTTGCAGATAGCCCGGAGTGATCGCATTTGAACCTCCGTGGCCACAAGAAGATTTTTATTCCTCCTTGGATTTGAAACTGAGACCTCCTGGTACTTTTGACCTTTAGAGCCAAGCTCAAACCAATCAGGCACCACCTTTGTGGTTTATCTCTAGCTAAGTGTTGAAGTCTGGTATCATATACTCTATGCAAATCAATGACCCCTTCATTTATGCTTTTGCTTTTCAGGGATCATTGCCTTGACATCTTGTTTTTAATTGCATCTAATACTGAATATGTTGAGAAATATATAGTACAATGCAGGTGTACTCAATACAAGGACTACAAATCTTCGTACCTATTAAATCACACCCTTCATATCTAGTACTTGTTTTTAACTATCGAAACTTTACATTCTGAATTCGGAAAGCATATGATCATAACAGATGCAGGTTTGAATCTTTCTATAGTATTCTGGAGCTTTGCTGCAGAATACATCTCAGCAATGGAGGTACTTATTGCATTATCTTGTTCTAGTAGAGATGTGATGATAACAATTTATTGGCCCTTAGCCAATATGTTGATTCTTGAAAAAGATCACCGTTGTCAACTTGCTTTGGAGTGCAAATTATAACCTGGTACACATGAATGACAATATCATATATCACATGCCTGAATATGTATGTATGGAATCAATCATCCAAATTTATTCATTCTATGGTGCTTACCTTAGTTTCATGGCTTGAGCTGATATGTCATTCTCCTGGGGTTGTGGCTGGCTTAGCTGGAGACTGATGGGTGCCTCATCAATGCTGAAGGAATAAGGGGAGGAATTCTTATTTGATTCATCCATGCTCCGCAATGCATAAATCTAGGTTCATGAGCTTATGAGTAGGCTTAGTTACTGAATCTCATATATAGTTGCACATCCACAGTAGAATATGAATACTATTAATATGTTGATTTGGATTACTACGAGTTACCTTCTTCTGCAATTCTGCGGTCTCTTGGTGCAGGAGGGTTATTTTCTCATGCAGTTTTTTATTTTCTTGATCAATAAGACTCCGCTGCAACAGTTATTAGTTTACATGAACTCATGAATTATCTTAGGGAACTAGTTGTACTACTTATATACCTTCTGGTTCAATTCTTTAATTTCATCCGTCAAAACTTGTTCCTGCAACAAAGTAGGTGTGCTTATCATCATTCATATACTGTTCCAGTTGATGAATTGATACAAAGAGAAATGTTGGAATGTAAGAACTTCTACCTTATTCATCCGAACCTTTTTTAGAGTAATTTCCAGTTGGGTTTCCAGCTTTTGCAGATCTTCTGCATTCAAGCTAGCAAGTTCTTCTCCTAATAGCTGCCTGTTGATGCAAACAATTAATTGTGCACTTGTTAAAAAAGTATATCCTCCTATTATCAAATGCCTACTCTTTCCCTCCCTCTTTCTCTCTCTCTCTCTCTCTCACACACACACAGTAGAGAGCATTGTAATGAAAATGTAAATAATAGAAACCAGTTTAGATTTGATGAGAAGAGATATCAAAGGTTTTCTCGATGCATGAATGCACTTTAAAAAACAAACCTTTTTGTTCTACCTGAACCATAGAAAAAGGTCCACTACTGAGGCGGACGACAAATAACTTAAGAGGGGTCAATGGCAACGGATCAGTAATTAAAATCAGGGAGTAAATAAGAATCACAATGGTAGGTAACTAGGGATGACAACGGGAATGGTGGCTTAGTAAAAGGCGATGGTTGTTAATTCGGCGTGGCAGCCGAGTAGCTATGGTTAGTGCAAATAGGCATATAACTAACTGGCCCTTGTTCTTTGTTCTAACTCCTTCTTTAGTTCTACTATCATGGAAGGTTTATCACTCTAGTTTGAGTTTTTAGATAGGGAAATAAGCATACCTGTGGCTTTGCTGCAAGTATAGTAGTTGTTGCCTCAACCGAGCTGCTTCTTGTTGCCAAAACTAGTAATGTAGAAAGAACTGTTTTGAGTATCCTTTACGAAGCATAATGATGAAGTTATGTTTGCTGAAAGCATCCTTCAGTTTTTGAAATTATCCCATATGAAGAAGATGCAAAAAATCATTGTGAAATTACCCCTTATTTTAAAACATAAGTGAGATTTGCAGCAAGGCCTAGAAGAAAACGACTAATAGATTTCCATTAGTAGTAATTAAATGGGTGAATGACCCATGGGTGGGCTACTCCAATCTTTCTACCATCCCCCCTTGTTCACCTCTCATGGAAGTCACCTTACAACTTCTTAATCATAGAGGCTTAATCCCTCTATATAGCTTTAATAACAACTTAATTGTAGATTTTATTATCTCTTATGTATGCTTTTAATTGAAACTAATTGAACACATCAAGAATGGTTGTAAAAGTTCGCTAAGAATTCCAGCCTCTACCAAGTTAGCCTAACATAGTATTCAATGTGTTCATGGTTATATATCTAGCAGGACTACGACTTTCATATTATTCCCAAATTTTCCTCTTATTATGTCGTTGGAACTCGAATAGAGAATTTGAAATTGTGTGAGAGTTCATTTTTCTTAAGTAATATTTGAAGGAAATAACATATACACAACATAAACAGGTTCTTTATTGAAGAACACTTAGAATATTACAAAGACACTTGAATCTTTGAAAACTGTTCACACAAATGAAAAACAGGGATACAAAAAACTTAAATACTAAAACACAGAAACGTTGCAACTGTTGGAGGGAACACCACTGTTCAGAAGTAGTTTTGGCGGGAAACCCATAACTGCCATCCAACTTAACAGTCAACTAACAGTCAAACTGATTTGTTGATGATTTGGCTTATAATTTAACACCCTCCCTTAAGCTAAACATCACCAACCTTCAAATCCTTCTTTAGTTTCACAAATGTGCCCTGCTGCAGTGATTTGGTAAAGATATCTGCCATTTGATCCCTTGAAGAACAAAACACTACATCAACTTCTTCATGTTGAATCAGCTCACGAATAAAATGAAATTTAATTCTTATATGTTTACTTTTGCCATGGTAAACTGGATTTCTGGTAAGAGCAATCGCAGATTTATTATCACAATAAATCGATGTTGGAAGTTCTTGTGGAAAGCTTAATTCTTCCAAAATACCTCTCAACCACAGAGCTTGACAACCAGTGGAAGAAAGAGCCATGTATTCTGCTTCTGTGGACGACAAAGCCACCACCTTTTGCTTTTTCGATTGCCATGAGATTGCCCCTGTACCCAAACAGAATATATATCCTGTTGTACTTCTACTATCTTCAAAGCATCCTCCAAAGTCACTATCACTATAACCAATTAACTTGAAAGAAGAGGAACAAGAGTAAGTGATTCCATGATCAAGCGTACCTTTTATGTATCTCAGTACCCTCTTTGCGGCTTCTAGTATCCTGATTTTGGATCCTCCATGTACCTACTAAGCATACTGACAGCATACATTATATCGGGTCTTGTTGCAGTAAGATACATAAGACAGCCAACAAGACTTCGATATAAGGTTGAATCAATCGATCTTTCACCGCTTCCTGCAGAAAGTTTTAATCTTGGTTCCATAGGAGTGGCAGCAGACAGACAATCATCCATGTTAAACCTTACTAAGAGATCCTTAGCATATTTCTTTTGTGATATCGAGATGGAATGCTTACTTTGTGAGGCCTCTATTCCCAAGAAGTAATGAAGCAGACCCAAGTCAGTCATTTCAAAATTCTTTTTCATTGACTCCTTAAACTCATAAACTAATTCTATGGAGCTCCCTGTGAACACAATATCATCTACGTAAATACATACCAGAAGTGTAGAGTAACCTTCCTTTTTGATGAATAAGGTATGTTCATGATTACATTTCTGGAACCCATGATCGAAGAAATGTCTTTCTATTCTACTATACCAAGCTCTAGCGGTTTGTTTAAGCCCATAAAGAGCTTTCTTTAAGTGGCACACCTTATGCTCTTCTCCTTTACGTTTGTAACCATCAGGTTGGTCTATGAAAATATCATCTTCCAGATATCCATTCAAAAATGCTGATTTTACGTCCATTTGGTACACAGGCCAATTGAATTGAGCAGCTATAGCCAGAATCAACCGAATAGTTTCTAATCTGATCACAGGGGCAAAAACTTCTTGATAGTTGATGCCATACTGTTGTTTATACCCTTTAACCACAAGTCTTGCCTTGTGTTTATCTATTTCACCCTTCTCATTGTATTTGGTTTTGCAGATCCATCTTACTCCAATTGTCTTTTGTCCTTTTGGTAATTCAACTATCTCCCATGTATTATTTTTGAGTATGGAATTCATCTCACTGTCCATCGCATCTCTCCACTTTTGATCTTTGTAAGTATCTTCAAACTTTAAAGGGTCTGCATCAGAAAACAAAGCAAAATTTGCTAAGAGATCTATGTTGATTGGTTGAGTACTTTCGTAGAGATCAGTCAAGCTTCTGGTTTTTCTATTTGATCCATTTGAAGAGGAGGTGCTTCCAGGAGTTGTATTTTCTAAATTGAGAGAGGAATCTCTCGTAGGTGTAGCAGGTTCGGATTCATTATGCTCAGTAGGGGTATTTTTGTCATCCTCATATGACTCATCAACTAGCGTACAACTCCCATCATTCTCATATGTCAAACCTTTCCAAGTACTTTCTTCATCAAAGGTCACATCTCTRCTTGTGATTACTTTCTTGGTCAAAGGGTTGTACAATTTGTAGGCCTTGGTATTATAGCTATACCCTACAAAGATTGCTTTTTYAGATTTGTCATCAAGCTTACTCCTTTTTTGTTTTGGTATGTGTGCATAGGCAATACTACCAAAGATTCTAAAGTGGTTGACACTAGGCTTGAAACCATTCCAAGCTTCCTGTGGGGTCTTATYAGTAAGGCTKTTTGTGTAGGATCTATTWATTAAATAAACARCACAGGATAYTGCTTCTGCCCAAAAGATATTAGGTAGTTGTTTGCCTTTTAACATGCACCTTGCCATCTCAACTATGGTTCTATTTTTTCTTTCTGCCACCCCATTCTGCTGGGGTGTGTAGGCAGTTGTAAGTTGATGGTGTATGCCATTACTCCTTAGATAATCCTCAAAATCATGACCAATATATTCACCTCCCCTGTCAGACCTTAAATTTTTAATTTTGAAATCACTCTGATTTACAACCATTGCCTTGAAGGTAAGAAAGCATGCAAATGCTTCTGACTTTTCTTTCAAGAAATATATCCAGATTCTTCTACTAAAATCATCTATGAAGGTTAAAAAATACTTACTTCCTCCAAAGGATGGGGTTTTCATGGGACCACATATATCCGTATGGACAAGTTCCAACTGTTTTGTTGCTCTCCATGTGTTGTTATGAGGAAATGATGCTCTAGATTGCTTACCCAGTGCACAGCTTTCACAGACATGAGACGAAGGACCAACTAAAGGTAAACCTTTTACAAGTTCATTTTTGTACATATGAGTCAAGGTGTTGAGGTTTACATGTCCAAACCTTTTATGCCAAAGGAGTGAAGCTTCTTTCGTACAAATAGATAAGGAGAAAAAAGTTTCATCATCAAATTTTATTGGAACCATTTTATTAGTGGTCATAACTACCCTTCCAATCACTGATTTGTTAGAGTCAGTTATCTCACATAATCCATCCTTAAAGTGTAAACCATACAGTATTTTCTCTACAATTCGTCTATCATTAATACTCTCACCATTCAGTCTCATCTGATTTACCAACACAATTACTTTCGTGTAATATTCCTCAACTGCCTCTGTCTCCTTCATCTTAAGGCTATCAAATTCGCATCTTAAGGATGGAAGTCTAACTGTTTTTACTTTCTCTTCCCCTCTGTATGATTTGAACAACAATTCCCAGGCTTCCTTGGCCGTCTGTGATAAAGATATCCTTTCAAATATGTGTTCATCTACTGCTTGATAAATCAGAAACAAAGCCTTCTTGTCCTTTTTCTTTGCTTCGTTCAGTGCACTCATCTGTGGTGCGGTTAAAGCAATAGGATTCTCGRGTACTATCAGTCCTTCTTCAATAATCTGCCATAAGTCTTGAGATTCGAACATAACTTTCATCTGGATACTCCAATGAAAGTAGTTCCTCCCATTTAACTTAGGCAGTTGAGTCTGAGATTGTAGAACATTCAGAGAACTCGATGCCATATTATGTTATGGCTCTGATACCATTTGAAGGAAATAACATATACACAACATAAACAGGTTCTTTATTGAAGAACACTTAGAATATTACAAAGACACTTGAATCTTTGAAAACTGTTCACACAAATGAAAAACAGGGATACAAAAAACTTAAATACTAAAACACAGAAACGTTGCAACTGTTGGAGGGAACACCACTGTTCAGAAGTAGTTTTGGCGGGAAACCCATAACTGCCATCCAACTTAACAGTCAACTAACAGTCAAACTGATTTGTTGATGATTTGGCTTATAATTTAACAATATTAATCCTACCCAAATATGTCTGTGTATCATGAAATTTACTCGAAAATAATCTCAAAAAACCATTCAGTATTTCTATCGACACCGTAGTCTATAAACGTAGAGAAATCATAACCAACCATATATTAAAGACGAGAATGAATATTTTATATTAATTGAAAATGATTGCTAGATTAATTTGGCCACTTATGAAATTTTAGATGTTACAACATCGGTGAAAACATATTAGCTGGTGAACATAGCTAATAACTCATTAGGCGGTGTGCATGAGCTAATAACTCATTAGTGATTAACCATGATAGCATGCCAATAGAAAACCATCAGTTGATGGGTACATCAGTTGATACCAAAGAGAGGTAAACCCAATATCTAATAGTCATCAGCTATACCTCATTAGTGGTAATCCATCAGCTGATGCACATGATGTGTTAACTCTACAACTAAAGCCACTTTCATAAGTGTTTCCAAACACTAATTAACAACCATTGATGTACACCTTACACTAAAATCCTAGTGTCAGGGGCACTGTCCTTTGGACTCTGCAAAAGGTCGTAACTCCCTTGATCTCTGCCATATGGCACCATCCATTGATCTCGGGATCTAGGTAGCTTATATGAGTGTACACATTGCACCTCCTTATTCGCATTATAACTTAACTATTAACCCACGTTCTCCTATGGATCCAATCACCGATTCTTCACTAGTGGATTTCTCTCGGTGATTTAGGTTTCCACATAAATCTTGGTATGGTCTTTTAACTCTATCTCTTTTACTTTGTGTTTGGATGCATATTTGATTTGAGAATTCGTCATGTTTATTTATATCGAGGACTTTGATTGCACATCAAGAACACACTTCTAAATTTAAGCTAGAAATCCAATCTCACCCATTTATGTAGTCTAATGGATATATGATTCAATGAATATCTCGATAAATGAACTCTGATATTCTTCTATAAATATCTAAATCATAATAAATAAACTCTCATCATTTCTATAAATGTTTGTTTTTACCTCGTGCTGTCTTCCTCTGGTTGCCCCCACCTAATACCCCTGCAGTCAATTGCCGTTCTCCTTCTCATCAACCAAAAGACAATCAACTTTTGCTAGCAAGCTAACCTCTATCTATAAGCATTTTTATCCACCCACGCACAAGATCAGATCGACTACTAGAGTTTCAGCTACTTCTCATGATGATGATTTTGATTAGCGAGATGTTCCTTTTTACTTCGATTATGCAATATACTTTGCTTGTTCTTCTCCCAAACATTCCTAGTTATTGCATTCAGACTCATGCATCTGCCGATAAAGTAAAGCACGTCCAAAGGCAAGGAAAGAAGCTATCATTCACACTACTAGAGAGTGCATAAGGGGTTTGGAGATGAGGCATCAAGCACTACGAGCGGAGCAACAAGTACTAAACTCAAAGTATTAGAAATAAAGGGTCTATTACGAGATAGATTCTTCAACTTTATGCTTAGTGAGCAAAAGAATATCATGGAACTTTCTCCATATACGAATATCCGGAGGGAGGCGTACGACTTCCTTGAGGGTAAGGTGGAGCCGGTGGGCTCTTTGCAGCATTCCTTTCAGCGAAATATCATGGAGGGGACCCTCAATTTCTTTATTCAGGATTTAAAACCCACTTGGATTTTTTATAATTTAAAAGGCAACTAGTGCTCTTTGAGGATAATGGCTAAGGCTTGTTGTCGAACGAGATGGCCTTCTTAGTAATGGTCTTACTCTAGAAAATGACTTTTTGAATAAGCTATTAAGGTTAGGAATCAACGAATGGCCACAACTCTTCTTTAAATCATCTTGGTTAATCTATGATTTCTTTCATGAATCCTCCCTTTGTGGAGATAAAGAAAGATCATTCAAACTAATGTATAAGCTGGAGAGGCTAGATCTTGCTTGAAAACAATAGAGCAGTAAGCCTGAAAGCTTTCCCGTGTAACAACCAGGACCCTGAATGAATTTAGTCGTATTGTGTCGACCCCATATCATGCATACAATAATTCCTTCCTTATCTCCATATCAATTATTCGGATGCCATATCATTGTTTACCATGAAAATCTTCTTGTTTAAGACAAATCTCTTCCCTCAGTTAGCGAGAGGCCTAGTCAATGTAGGCCCTGCACTGCCGCTCGAAGAGTGATGCCTGTGAAACACTCTAAAGTTCACTAATTTGAAAGAGGTTCTCAGAAATCCAAAGTCTGAAGTCACTTTCAGTGTCCCTCGGAATATCAATTCCAAAATCATACGAAATCACTATGGAACCTAACCTCCTAGCAGCCGTAACGAAAGCCTCATAGGGAAAGAGATTAATACAAGCAGTCGGAAGAGCAAGTCTTGCAAAAGCAACCAATCCAAGAATTGATGGATTTGGTAAAGTGGCGGTCACAACACTAGAACCAAGTTAGGTGACCTTGAAGGCATCAATTGAAGCCCTTAGTTATAAGGTCTTTGATTGTGCCCATTTCTAATTGTTTCTAGCCCTGTGCTTTCTCGTCCTTCATTTGAATTGATGGCCTAATCAGTCTACTACTGAGGTGTGGTCTTACAAAAGGCTCTGTGATTGACTTGCCATTGCCAACGTATGCCCCAAAAAGATGAGTGAATTTGGTTTGAGTGTTCATCGAGCGGGTGGATCTATATGCTTTGGGGTGGTAAGACGAGGTTAGCGCATCTGTTTGGGGTACAGAGGCCATAGGTTTGAATCTTGTCACCTTGATGTGATATTCCGCCAACAAATACTCATGAACCTCCATCGACCATTACCATTTCCTCTTACTTCTGACTCATTTTAATTAATTGGTTTCTATGGTTTGAACTAATGGTTGGGTTTGTTAAAGATCTCTTTCCTCCCTATCTTTCTTTCTCTCTCTCTCTATATATATATATGTATATGTATATATATAGAGAGAGAAAATACCTTTTACGAACCCAACCATTAGTCTAAACCATGTAAACCAATTAATTGAGATTTTTTACAAGCCCAACCATATGCTTTTTATTTGTTATGTACTCTTTTAGCACTACAAAACAAAGAGGAATCACCCACGGATTTTTTTGCCGGTAATTGCCGACGGATTTGTGGGGGACCACAAACTAAATTTCTGGTCGATGATTAAAAATGCACCGACAATCACCGGACACACTTTCTTCGACGCTCTGCTGGTGATGGATTTTTTCGGCGATTACCGACCAATTTTTCTATCAGTGAAGCCTCTTGTTTTGTAGTGTTGATGAAATACTATCTTATTCACACAACTAGGTGGTCCAAAAGTTCATAATACATCTTTTCTTATATATATATATATATATATATATGAACCTTGCCTATAAGTATATTGTATTTGCAAAAGCATAATTTCATCTATATGTTGCATTAGGTGGAGATAAAGTTTTCATTTGTAATCTTTTTGGAACACTCAACAAACTAATACACTAAATTAATATTCTTTTTGGAACACTCATAAAACTGATACACTAAATTAAGTCTCTAAAGAGACTTGATCTCATGACCTAACACTCTTAAAAAATAGGTCTCTATAAATAATACAATTTGTTTGTAAGACATCTGCCTTTCACGGCAACAAAATGGGTTTCTTAAACCGCTTACTTAACGGGACTTTAAATGTATAAGATCAATGTGGGCCTGATTTAAAAGTGTAGGAAGTTCTTAGGATAAGATTAGATGACCTAGCAAGTTTTGTCGACAAAATTGGTCAATTAATAGGATATACAGATCGTGCTAGTAACTTTATTATAGGAGACTTTTAAAAGTGTCATATGTACATAAAGTCTAATAGGATGATTCATGTTCTATGCCATATTAGGTTGTCCAACTTCGTTCATATAAGTAGTTGATTAAGTCGTCTAACTTCATCCCAACAATTTACTGTAACACGAAACATAGTTTTTGGTCTTATAAGCTTAATTAAAGTCCTATTAAGTCCATTAACCATCTATCACATCCTAGGTAGTTGCCCATATATGCTTTCTTTCCATGCATGATTTTGTCTTTCAATTCACTTTCTTTCTGCTTTCGTTTTGATTGCAATTAAGTTTTAAAATTGTTTCTGATTCTTTGATTTCAAATCTGTTCTTTTCATGCTGGATATGATTAGGCTTCAGAGTGTTGTATAATAAAAAATATTATGTAAGCTTCCTAAGTGCAGGCTTTGAAATAACATGGAAATTAATCTGTTCAGTTTATTATCGCTTCTCCTAATTTGACCAAAAACTTATGTAGCATGACTAGATGATAATTCTCTTCACGTCCATTAATCAAACTCTATTACCTCCGTCAAAATTACAACTTTAACAAAAGAAGAAAAAGAAAAAGGAAAGTACCTTGTTGGGAAATTGGTGGTCAATGATTATTTGGTTAAGATAGCTCAGCATGTGTCATTCAGTAAGCATTTATATTTATCTTTTGCTGTAATTGTACAGAATATATGAGCTTAGAATAATTATATTAACATGTTCTAACGTTTTACCAAGGTTTTTATGATTGATTTTAAATAAAAAGATATGTCATCATTGCAAAGACGCAAACTATAAACCGAATAACAGGAAAAATATATGTGCCCAAGCATATTTATATATTTTTTTTCTTTTTGAAAAGTAAAATGATAACAAGAAGATAAAGAAAGCACATTGTGTTATGTAATCACTAAATGTATATATATGCGTGTGCAAAAGTAATAGAGCTTGTAAAGACCACATTTTTTTCCTGACATATATGTTATTTTTATATTTATACTGGGTCTAAGTTCTCTTCGGTTTTTGTAAAGTAGGTTGGTGTCCTTGAATCGACCCGATTTTGACATTGAAGGGGTAGGGCATATATATTATAGGGGTAGACTAATTGGCTTATTCATATTCTTGTATAATGTTGCTTGGTAGGGCATATATGCTATAGGCGTAGACTACTTGCACCTTTCTACATTGCTAAATGCACCCCTACTTGATGATTTCTTCATCACACACATCAACATCAAAACTCGCTTTTTATATTCGTAATACATGAATTGACCCGATTTTGAAATTAAAGGAGGTGCAAATAGCAATCCCCATATTATATTAATTCATCTTCATGGCTCAAAATTTTCCTATATAGTGAAGAATGAAGCCTTCCATGCAGGTGTACCAAAGAAATTGGAGGAAAGATTATACAATAGCACCTTAACTTTTGAAGTAGGATCCAGCAGTTGATCATGTCCCTCGTTGATCACTTTGTCATATCGTTCAACTACGGTGTCCATGCTGAAAGATGCAGATAGAGACATCACTAATTTAAAAGCATCTCAGAACTTTATATATAAAGGAATGGTACTGCGATGTGAAGCAAGTTGTAATCTTCTTCTTCACTTTAAGAAGATGGCCACAGAGAAGTAGTAAGATGTCTTTGGACAAAACTAGTATGAATGTTATCTAATGAAACTAGTAAGAACTCTGCTTTACTTTGGCACAAACGTCACCAGAAATTAAGGTCTTTGGAAATTACTGGCCAGGTGACCTGTGTGGACCGGTCAATCCTTAAGACAAAGCATGGTGCCACAGAGTTGTCATAACATGTTTTGACAACTTGCATAACTAACTTCTTTTAAGATTAAGCTGACTTTTGGCATGGCAAGCACTATGGGTATCACATGGAAGGATCAGTTAATTGATACTTAAGGGTCGATTCATTAAATTTGTTTACCATTTTTTACGTGACCTAATCCATGATGTTAATAGAAAATACTATGACACCCGGCCATTGCAAAGATGATAAACAAAAGTAAACGAGATAATCAAATAGAGCTCATAATTGTAAACTTTTTGGTTTTGGTAATATGCAGCGTCTAGAGTGATTCTAGATTCCAGGCACAAGTCCTGACATGCAAAAGTGTTCAGCAATGTAAGTCACTCTTGGATTTAGGAGTGATAGAAGGTAAAATGTTTCCCAACCAATTGATCACAAGCACCCTATATATACAATTACATTGAGGAACCTAAATAAATAAAGATTCTAAATATCCACAACAAGGGGGTTTACATAAATTTATTTACAGAATATTGACTGAATATTTTATTATCACACCCCCACAGTCGAAACGGGAGAAGTGCAAACGTTGAAGCTGGATCGGAAATCTAGAAATAAAGAAGAAGGCAACCCTTTTGTAAAAATATCGTCGTATTGCGATGACGAAGTGACATGCAATACACTCACTTGACCGAGAGCAGCCTTTTCTCGTACAAAATGAATATCCATTTTAACATGTTAGTTGGTGTTGTACTAAATTAGAGAGAAGAATACAACACTAATATTATCGCAAATGACAACGTGGCTTGATGGATGGGACAATGAAGTTCAAGGAGCAAGTTACATAGCGAGGATGTTTTGGCAACAATGTTGGCACACCGTGATACTCAGCTTCCACACAAGATTTCAAAAGAGTGGGTTGTCGTTTAGAGGAACAAGAAATAAGGTTGCGTTGAGATAGACACAATATCCAATGGTAGAGTGATGAATGTCAAGCAATCCACCCCAGTCTGCATCAAAATAAGCAATTAAACTAGAAGAGGGGGAGGCCAAAAGGAACAGACCATACTGAAGAGTGCCCTGCACATAATGTACTATACGTCTAGCTTGAAAGGGGGACTCTCACGATGCATGCGTAAATAGACAGACTTGTTGCAGAACATAGCTAATGCCAGGGAAGGTGAATGTCATGTATAGGGATTGGTGATGGAAGAACCAACATTTGCGCTAAGTTTAGTCGTTGTATCAACCAGAGTGCTAACCGGCTTGCAATTGCTCATGTGAGCTCGTTGTAGGATGTCTCCGACATATTGCAGTTTGGGAGAGGAAAAGAGTAGTGTCATGAGAGAGGTGAGCTGAGATCCATAGAAAGTAGCTTAGCTCCCCAAATCGGTCATGGCAAATTCGGCATTGCGGAGGGAGATCACATATTGAAGGAAATCATTAGCGGAGGTCATGAGAATAATATCATCCACCTATAGGAAGAGAAAGGCTGTATCACCCCGGTTCTTATATATGAAAGGAGAGTTATCACATTTACTAGTCACAAATCCCATCTTGGTGATGTATGTGGCAAACTGTTGATACCAAACTCGAGGATCTTGTTTGAGACCATAGAGGGACTTTCAAAAAAGACAAACATGGCGGGGGCGCATGAAGCTACAAAACTACGAGGTTGATGCATGTACATTATTGCCTTTAACTCACCATGAAGGAATGCATTCTTGAAATCAAGTTGGTGTATTGGCTAAAAGCGATAAATGGCCAAACTAAGAACTATCTGAATGGTGGCAGGCTTGACCATCAGGCTAAATGTCTCATCAGAATCCACCCCAACTTCCTGATACTCACCATTGACAACCAACTAAGAGCCTTATGGCATTCTAGATTACTGTTAGAGCCAAACTTGTGCTTAAATGGCCACATACAATGAATGATATTAGTATCCAGGGTCGAGGGGCAAGTTCCCATGTGCCATTTTTAATTATGCTTTATGTTCCTCTTCCATCGCAACATTCTAGTTAGGGTCCTTGAGGGCAATAAAACAGGAACGAGGAAGGGGTGATATAGAAGTACAACTAAGGTTAAAGGGAACTTTGGGCTTGTGGATGCCATCGCTTGCATGAGTTGACATGATGGTGGTGGTGAGGGGGAGGGGAGACTAGGCATGACCATTGAGTGTAACTTAGGCAAAAGAGTTGGGGTAGGGGAAGGATTTTTGTTTTATTGAATAGGAATGGAGTTGGGAGTAAATAAGGTGTTTGTAAAAGGGGCACAAGATGTTTGTATAGGTGTGTGGTCATGAAAGGGGGTGAAGTGGCATTGAGTGGAAAATTTGATGGTAGGGATGAGCTCATGAGATGCTAACTGATTAAGGGAGAATGATCATTAGATGAGAGAAAGTCATAATTTGATATGGAGGTTGTATGAGGTTGGGAGAATGGAAAGGTGTGTTCGTCAAAGGTGACATTTTGGGAAGTAATAATTACATGGGAAATATTTTGCAACATAGATTTCCACGATGAGAGGTAGGGAAGTCGATGAAGAAACATAGGGTGGACCTAAGGGAGAGCTTGTGTGGTGCCTTAGCAGAGAGGTCTGGATATCATAGACATCCAAATGTCCTAAGGTTAGTATAAAAAGGAATACGTACGATAGGAGAGGGCACAACTTGGAATAGAGAAGTTAAGTGTCTTTGGTAGGAAGGATGTTGTGAAGGTACACACTCATGTGAAGGGCATAGACCTAAAATGAGAAAGGTAGGGATGCATGAGCAAGGAGGGTACAAGTGATGTCATTCGGAGTACGAAGCGTTCTTCCCGCTTTGCCATTTTGAGGGGAGTTGTGAGAGCAGGAGAATCAGAAAAGCATGCCATAAGTTCCGCATAAGGCATGGAATTGGGAGTTATCAAATTCATGTTCGTTGTCATAATAGAAATATTTGATATCACATTTAACTGTGTTTTGACATATAAGTGGAAAAGAAGAGAAACTTATTATATACTTCAGATTTATGTTTGAATGGGTAAAACGAAACAAATTGGGTGAAGTCATCTAAGATAAGTAGATAATAACGGTTTCCGCCAATGCTTGGCACAAAGGATTCCATAAATCGCTATGTATGATATCGAAAGTAACATAAGTACATGACAAAAAAGGGAAAGGGGGAGTCTTTTATGTTTTTCAATTTGGCATAAGTGAAAAAATTGAGAGCAAGGATCTTTATTACATTGAATAAACGAATATGCCTAAGAAAGCTAAAAATATTGTTGTCGAGATGTCCAAGGCGATAATGCCAAACTTGAGGTGAGTAAACAACAAGACAATTGGTAGATGACTCATGAGGTGGATAGGGAGAGACATGGTATTACGTGCCAGAACTATTGCATCTCATAGTTCCTCCCGGTGCGAATATCCTTCACAAAAAAGCCAAATGTGTCGAATTAAACAGGTACATTATTGTCGGTGGTTAACTAACGTAGAGAGACTAGGTTTATTATGATGTTCAGGGTCACAAGGACATTAGATAAAGTTAGGAGATGTATGGAAGGGGAAAGATGAGTCATGACAGAACCTTTTACTGGAATGCAGGAGCCATTACCAACACAAACAAAAGGAATAATGCTTGAATTTAAAAAGGTGTTAAGCTTATCGAGAGATAAAGCGATTGGGACGATGCCCATGTATCCATATATCATGATTTGTTGGATGGTTGGAGATTCTATGCTAAAATCATGAAACAATTTTGTAGGAATTCATGGAGCACATGTTGAGTCTTGATAGGTATCGATTGTGAAAGCTTGACCACAGGGTGGAGGCTCGAGGATGTCTGCCTTCGAGACCTAAGAGACCATTCAGGGGCAATAGGGTATGGGTAGGGTGGTAATGCCCATGGTCACCAAAAAGTAAGGTTGCTGGTGTAATGTTTAGTTTTAAGTTATAGTTGGTCGGGCTTCAAAATTATATATTTATGGAAAGTTCAGGGGTAAAAATTTGGCATTTATTGGAAAATGAGGGACCAATAGTATAATATTGATCACCTCCTTGTGTTATTTGGATTTTAGTCCAATAAGGTTTTGAGAGTGAATGTAATTCATGTGAGGGAGGGTGTGCATGTCCATACACCGTCTCAAACCCCCCCTCTGTAAATACCAAACTTACTACATATAGTAAGTACTTAATGGTACTGGAATAGGTTTGGTTTTTGGGTGAAAAACTTTAGGAAACTTGTTTATCAAAGGGAAGAAAGCAGAGCATTCATTAAGGTCTTGGTAAATATGAGTTATTATGTTTCATGTAAATTACCTAATTCATGATATTAGATGGCGTATTGGCATCAAACTAAACATTATACCAAGACTGTTACTAATTTTCATTGCACAAAGCCATGTCGGATAAGGTCTCTTCATCGCTCATAGTGTTGTTCGGATTGGATCTTCATCGCTCATAGTGTTTTCCGGATTGGACCTTCATCACTCAAAGTGTTGACAGGATATGGGTCCTCATTGATCACAATGTTGTCCAGATAAGGGTATTCATTGCTCAGGGTAGTATCCGGATGGGAATGTTTATCGCTCATTATAGCTCAGTGTTTCCATATCACGGTGTTTCGAATTTTAACCAATAAACTTGCTTATGACGCTAGATGGCGGTGTAACCGCGATAAATGGCAGTGTAACCGCGCTGAATGTTTAATAATTATATCATTTAAAATCAGGTCTGAACTTTATTAAAGTATTATAGATTTTATTTACAGGAGGAAATTCACTCACTAGACCTTCCGGTCTAACCCTCAGTTGTTGCGATAATTTATTTTGTAGGTCATCCAACGTTGAAGGATAAGAAGATGTAACTGAATCGTGAAAGAAAGTTTTTATTATGAAGAATTTTTGAGTTCAGACTTTTTTGTTTTTATGTATGAACAATACTGAAATGTTTGTAAATATTGGAACCTGATATATGCTACAACATGTGTTTAGATTATTAGTACATATTAGTACTTTGGTAGGTTTTTACACTGGTAAAGGTAGGGAGACTGTGCATGTTGCTGGCTACATCCACCTTGCTCTTGTGGCTATCCCCCAGGGCTGCCATGACCATGGTTGTTCCTCCCTTTGTTTCTGTTGGAATTACATGTGATGTTTTGTGAAGATAGGCAAGTGGCAGAAGCACACGGTAGCTGTGAAGCAGGAGACACAAGAGTCGTTGTCTCAGAATGACGGTTGCAAAGACATTCTTCTTGAAGGAGCATGCTACAGGAAGTAAGGAAAGAGTGTAGAGGTGTCTGGTGGCTAAAGATACTGCCCATGGTATCATAAAAATCGTCGGTAAGACTATTGAATAGCTGAAGCACTAGCCGTTGTTATGACATTGTTTGATCAACATCACCCTATTGCTTTAACAACATTTTGAGGTGTTTGAAATATGCAGAAACAAAAGAGAAGTTTGACAACTCTATGTCGTATGAAACTCCAAGTCAGCATGCACTCTTGTTGTCATGGAACATGTCTTTGAGGCTAATCCAACCATCCTGAGCGGTCGTACCCAGTTTGAGAATTATGAGAATAAGATCTTCCGAGATTGTGCCATATATCCAAGAGAGAACAAGGGATCTAACTGATCCCATTTAGATTTGGAGATAATAAGGTCAAGATTGGTGCCATCAATGTGGTCAAGTACACAGTGGGTCGAGCACAATTGGAAAAGGGGCCCACGAATGGTACTGGACTTTGGTAGGTTCCAACGTGAGGGGGATATGCGTACATATGTTAATCACGGTCTGAGCAGGGTGGATCAAATAGGGAGGGGGAGGGGTATCTTTCTGGGGGGCTGGCATGATGAATATTTTGATTATCATGGCGCACAAAATGATGCATAATCTCGTAATTTGTATATGTTTATCTATCATCGAACTGAAGCTACAAAGCAACAACTTAGAAGCCCCTTTTGTCTAATTCCTTTATTTAATTGGGAGCAACTCAAAGCAAACATGTATTAGGCAAACTTCACTAGGGTATATAAATTTTTGAAACATCAGTTAATTAGTCTTATCATGTAACTTTAGAATAATATTATACATTGCATTTTTTTTATTGTATTACAATTCTTGTATTCTTTCTTATCACTACTAGAAAAGGCAGTATTACCGATGGAAGTAATTCATTGGTAATTTCCAACGATTTTGCTGTCAAACAATCTAACAAAATTGGGTTTATGGGATGACAAATATGTTTAAATATCTTTATAGAATGTTGCATATAGGACAAATTAAACAACTGTACATTCTATGTAGAAGTGTTACAATAGGTCGATCAATAGAATGTTTTTTTGGCGTCCTAACAAGTTTTTAGGACACTTTTGAGATAAAACCCTGATAGTATTTTTATATGCCATTATTTAGAAAATGTATTATAAAACAATGTTCTATAAAAAGATGTGTTCAAAATTATCTTATAGAAAAACTAATACGACACTTTATTTTAAAAAACAATAAATTTTTTTAGAAAACCCAAAAATATCATATCAACTTGTTATAACTATGACTTACAATTGTTTGGTCTTATAAATTTATGTCTTATAAATCAATTTATTAGGATATTTAGACATATATGTATTTTGCGTCTTATAAAACCAATTTTGTTGTAATATAAATATCAGTGGCAAAGCTTTAACCAATAAAAAAGGGTTAGTAGCGAACACATTTGTGTTGATAATCTATCGGTAATTTCCTATGGATTACCCACGATTTTGAATTCCGCCGGTATATATCATATATTTTAACTTAATTTATAACGTTTGTCTGTATTTCATTACTGAACTATAAACTCCACTGATGGATCACCGACCGATATTTAATAAAAATAACTTTTACCAATGAAAATATTTGTGCGTAATCTGTCCGAAAAGGTATTTGTCTCTAATGTTCTCTCGGAAATCTGTTGTTAATTTGTCAATTTATTAATAGTTTATTGTGATTTATTTTTCAAAACTATATAAAACTACTCTAGTACAGTGACTACTCGGTAGAGGTGGCAATGGGTCAGGTTGGGTTGAGTTCGGGTTCAAACCATTTATGCAATGGATTTTTCGTCGGTAATAGGACGGTATGTCCACAGTACCCACGGTCGGAAATCTTCCGTCAGTAATGGTCTACTTCCAAGTAGTGACTAGATTTCTTCTTATGTTGTCACTATACGTGCTAGTTACCTTAATCCACTTACTATGCTCCTCTGATAGAAAAGAAGTGTTGCCATTGATGTATTTTTTTCACTATTAGACCAAGGAGAGGAAGAAAGCTTGTACGACTCCGACTATATATAGATTCTGTGAAAATTTAACAACGTTCAACTCTTTAATCTCTCCCTTCTCTACCTCGCTTATGCATATTTCGTTCGTGCCTTTCTATTTTGTAAACAGAAGTCAATGAAGACGAAAAGCATTTCGAACTTAATTTGTTGATAGTATTTTAATTTATAAAGATCATAGTGCATAGAATAACACATAAAAAGGGCTAAGATCTTGCTAATTAATAATCTAGAAACTGTTATTAAGTGCCCAGAAAACATTACTCATGTTCCTAGCTCACTATACATCTCCTTCCCTATTTCGAAAGAATCTAAAACAAACAACTTCTGGGAATTGCCAGAAATTCAAACTTCAGTCACACGCCTTGTTGTTCGTAATTTGTTGTAATTAATGAACTACATACGGCACGATATCTTGTTCTTTGTTTATTCAATTTAGATCTTTAAAGATGGTTCTAACACTCCCAGCTATATAATAACAAGACTCTAACTAATTTATTGAAAAGATAATTAAGCATTTGATTAATTCAATGAAGGCATAGCAAATAATTTATAGGATTGAGATGAAGAAATCAACAAGTATATATGTATATGAAAGGTGACTGAACCTTGAGCTAGCATATTCATGGAGCTTCCCAGTACTAGAGAAGATGAGGAGCGCAACTTCGGCATCGCAAAGGATCGCCAACTCCTTCGCTTTCTTCAACAATCCAGTCTTTCTTTTCGAGAAAGTCACTTGCCTGCTACTTATGTTATCAATCCTCTTAATCTCAATCTTTCCCCTCCCCATACCTCTCTCTATATATATATATGTATATAAACACCAGGGTTGTCTTAATCTGAAACAGCACAAGAAAATTAAGTGATCAATTAAGATCATCTAATCATAGAAACTAGTATAAAATACATACAGATTGATATATATAACACTTCTAGCAGCTAGGGTTTCCAGAATTAGAAGTTAACTATATACACTTGTAGCTTGGATCAATGGTTAAATGTCTATAAATCATAAACATTTAAGGTAAAAATGAGGAATGAAGAAAAGCAAAGATCAGAAATAGAAAGCTTACCAATTTGAGCTTTATCAAGACCAAGAGAGGAAAGAGGTTTAGAGTTCTTATTCTGGAAATGTTTCTTATACAGCTGTTTTCTATTTCTTTTATTTATTTTTAATTAAAAACTAAATTGTTTCATTAAAAAAAATAGGTTTTTTTTAGATTTAAAATAAAAATAAGCATATTTATAATTTTGGATGCTAACTGATTCTTATTTTATATTATTTTGTGCATTAATATATTCATAAATTACTGTTTAAAAAGTAAAATACAAGGTTTTTTTAATAAAAAAGGAAGCGGTTTTGACCAAAAGCCACAAGAAAACATGGGCAGATATAGTGGTATTCACAGTTGAGATCCAATTCACTGGTTGCGAGAGTAGGAGTAGGTAAGCACACCCGCGACCATTATGTGACGTCTGTCAGTTGAACAATCACCTGCCGTTGGATTCCTTAAACATAACGAAAGGTACGTACGTACGTAGGGCAGCCAAAACCTTGTCGGCTACCAAAATAGAGGTCGTACTCCTTGTACCACTTCTTTTTTCTTCCTAAACTGCATATTTGGTCCTTGTAGTTTGTTAAAAATAACATTTTTTGTCGTAAAAGTTTTATAAATTACAAGACTGTCATCATCGTGTACAAAAATGTTTGCATTTGGTTCGTTCATCTAATGGTGCATGGTTAAAAGATTTTGTTAAATCGTTTATTGATCTTTTTGTCTTTGTTCCGATCCCCTTTTTTTTTTCCCAAGACTGCCCTTCCCCTCTTATGTTGATTCGTCGTTAGCTTCTGATGCTGGTAACCGAACCATTAATAGTCACGAGAAAAAAAGTTGTTGGTGAATCCATCTTCATAGTCGCAGTTGCAAATGAAACTGATCATCTTCTCTGTCTCTTTCTCTTTGTCCCTCTTTATTCAATTCATCTTTCCATCTCTGTCGTTCTTCTCATGAAATCAATTAAAACCTTCAAATCTAGGGTTTCTTCTCCGATCTTGAAGAACCTGAGGTCACTGCCATGATCCTCAACTTTTTGATGATTGCTTCTCCTACAGTCAATCCTTGAGTGATCATCAATAGCTCATCTATCACCAACGTCATTGCCACCATAGTGAGCTCAATTAGACGATCTCGGAGGAGTTGGGCCAACTCCATGAGATTCATAGGAGGTTGTCGACTTAGAAGCGAATATGAGTAGGTTGATACTCTCTTCCAAGCGGGACAACAAACTTTGATTTTATTACTACCATTTATTCTCCTCATCTCCCGCCTTTAAAGTTTGCTTCTGCTTCCCCAGCCCCGAGTTGGTCATCATCGGGCAGTGTGTTGGAAAATCTAGTAATTTTGTTGATCAGTTCATAGTTGGAAAACTTTGTGAGTTGTTGTACTCAGGGCTTCTTAAATTGACCGGAAAATATCACATTCTAGCTTGTTTGGTTGTTAAGAGAATCATGGTTCTAAATTGGTTCATCTCAAATGGATTTTGGCCTTTTAGTCTGTTGTGTGTTTTGGTTGTTAAGTAAACAAAAAACGAGTAAACAATCAAGTTATTGTTAAATGCGTGAAATTAAGAATTGTTCAAAAACTAATATGTTGAATTTGATTGATTTGTTTTTGTTTAATCAAACACTTGAGCATATAACATTATGGTTGTTCGAATTAATATGAGATGTTGTTTTCAACTAGTAATGTTGAGTATGTAGTTATATTTGTAAGGTAATTGTTTTATTCAAATATTTACCAAACAATTATATTTAATTCATAATTAAATCATCCAGAGGGTTAAAATGGTAATTTGTTGTTATTCATAATAGTTACCAAACAACAATAATTCATTTTTCACTAAATCATACAAAGTTTATTAAACATTCTGATCACTTAACAATTCTTCATCAAATCATTTAGCAACTGTTGAACAACCTCTAGCTTATTCACAATTTTCATTAATAAGTATTGAGAGGCAAACATGTTTGTTCTTTAAACATTAAATCAGATTATGTTTCAGCATTAAAATGTTGTTATAGATTAATTATGTATAAGTTAACTAGTAAAATAATTCCCATGTATCTCAATTATAAGTTAACTGTGTATAAGTTACCGACAGTAAAATAACTCCCACGTACCCCAATTTAGTTATCGAAGTGCAATATTTTGATAGGACCATGGTTTCAAGAATTCATCTAAATTAAGGTGGGTGCTTAATTAATAAGTAACTAGTGTTCGACATCGCACGTTGCGTCTTGATCAAAACTCAATTTAAGAAAAAATGTAAAAGGTTCGACCTATGCAAAAGTGCGATGTGTCTGAAAACTCAGGATCATATTTATATTTATAACGTCCCGTCCAACACCGTAAATCACGATTTAGAGAATACTAACACCATATGAAAGTACGTCATTAAGTCAACACTTTCATTCTATGTATATATAAATAATATAGTACACTTAAACTACATTTGTTACTATATGTACTGCAGTAATCACAACTCTTATTAAATATATATATATATATATATATATATATCATTTGCATTTGTTTTGCACAAATATTTTTACTAATCGGTTGGTTTTGATTTCAACCATAGTTATAGATTTCAAAGCTCCATCACGTTTTTATACATCCATCATCTTCTTCCAAACTATCATCTTTCTACTACTGTGGGACAATCAATAATTCATCATAATTCACCATTTGGTAAATATTTGATTTTCATTGTGTCATGTTATCATCTTAAGGTTTTTCACTTTTGTTATCAATGTGGGACAATCAAGAATTCACCGCATTTCATCTTTTGATAAATACTTGATTCTCTTTTTGTATGTCGTCATCTTAAAGTTTTCCTTTATATATACATATATATGTTGACGATTGATATCTTAATTCCAGTTTTTCATTTTTGTAATCAATGTGTTACAAACAAGAATTCACCACAATTCACCATTTGATAAATACTTGATTCTCATTGTGTCATATCATCATCTTAAAGTTTTAAAAATGAAATATTTAACTATTATATTAAATATTTAATTATTACATGAAATATTTTGTAATGTAAATAAAAAATAACTATTTAACCCAAAATTTGATCAAATTTGAATATACATTCAAGCTATATCTTTTCCTTTATATAATCACTTGTATTTCCAACTTTTCACTTTTGTTTCCAATGTGGAACAATCAAGAATTCACCACAATTCACCATTTGATAAATACTTAGATTCTCATTGTGTCATGTCATCAACCTTGGTTCTTCCTTTAATATATATATATATATATATATATATATATATATATATATATATATATATATATATAGAAAGAGAGAGAGAGATTATCTATAATTGATACTTTTTTGTACAACTTAAAAAAAATATGTGTATGTATGTGTTTATTCCGATATTAGAAAATAAACTTGCTCCTATTCTGATTTTATTTCTATCGACCTCTTCCTGTATGAGGTCAACATGAAATCTTATATTTTAGTACTTTAAAATTCTTAAACTTGGTATAAAATTATCTATTGAGTTTGTTTTATTTGTTCAACTAGTGCTAATTATTTGTAAGTTTCTTTGTTTTAATGTACGTTATGTTTTGCTTTTGCCTGCCTTTGTATGTTCGATCTTAATTCTTTTGGTCTCGATTCCTTCTACTCGTACGTAGAAGAATTATGTTTGCCTTTGCAGTTGGGTGTTATATGTGATATGTACTCGATTTATTTTATGTATACCTAGATCAGTTGTGACATCTATCTATGATATTTAAGATTCTGACACCGTATATATGGAAGGTGTTTTTATTTTATTTATTATTTTTTAACCATATTTTCTTTTAATAAATCTATAAAACATACATGTTAAAATTCGATACAAAATATAAATTAATTATTATATATATTGTTTTCTAATTTTGTTTTTTGTTTTTTTCGTTTCTTTCAGATTTTTATAAAAGTTCTTGTATTAATAGGTTTAATTTTTTTATTATCTCCATTATATTATTTTGTTAAACAGGTAAATAATTCAACACAAATTTTTTAAGGTTCTAACCATGAATTCCAAGATTATCTTCAACGAAATTCTAACATATGCTAAAATGAAGTTTATCATCATTCGTCAACTTCACTCCAACTTGGTTGAACGTATTTGGTTGAATCGAGATTACAAGCGATCTATATTACTATTTATTATGTACTGTTATTTTTATAAAGATTAATATTTATGTGTTTTTGTATTTTTTTAATTGTAGTATAAAATTATGTTTGTGTTTTAATTATTTTTCAAATAAGTTAAAGATAATATACAAATTACAAATTAAAATTAATATAAAAAAGTGAAAATTAATAAATTATATATTTAAATTCAATATATATATATATATATATATATATCAATCTATAAATAAAACTAGATTATATATTAAAAAAAATGAAAAGTGTATTATGGAGTTTTATTTGGTTTGTTACTTTGTTATGTGACAATGATGTGGTAGACAGAAAAAAATGATGAATGAGGTTTTTAAATATTCAAACTATTATAGATTCTCTTAGTTTTAAAAAATATTAAAGTCTGAATTATTATTTCACTTCTGATTTATAAGAGGTGGTGTTAAAGTCTAAAATCTGAAATCCACATCAATAAAATTGTTTGTTTTTGTAAACGTCGAAATTTGTTTAAATTGTCTATTTTATCTGTTCAAAATTATAGTGTTGAATTTATTAATAAATTTATACAATTTCACATATCTATTAATTAGCATTCATTTAAACGAAAATATGTCATTTACGGTATTTAATACTTTTAAATCCTATTAAAATACATCAATTGATAGATATGATGATTGATTTGCAGTAGGGATCGATTGAGAAAAACCATTGTTGATGGTTTGAAGAGCAATAAGAAGCAAGTAAAATGTTGGTTTACTTTTTACTAGATAAGAGGACAATAATACATAAGTGTCACTGAAAAATTAATAAAAACAAACAATATAAATAACCCTATCTCTTGATAAATTAAACATAAGAGACTGATAAAAGTTTTTTTTTATATATAAAAACATACAAGGAATGAACATTTTGTTATTTTTGACATTTGATTCAGTTATTTAGTATATTATTATATTTTATATCCACGCACCGAGTGTTTAGCTAATTGCACTTTTTCCTTGCGTGCGGCAAGTAATTAAACATGGAAAATCAAGGAGTCTGGGTTGAAAATTGCATATTGGTTTAGCTTAGCAAAATTCGTCTTAAAGGCCGTTTATCTAAATGCTTACTCAGTAAGCACTTACCGTTAGAGGTCAATACTATAATTTATTTTACCGGGTAAGATTGTAGTATATTAAAATGATATCGTATGCAACAATTTACCTGGTAAGCACTTACCCGGATAAGAGTTGGTACCCTCACTTATCGAGTAAAACTCTCCATCTTTGTCATTACTTTTACCGGGTAAGATTGTAGTACATTAAAATGATATTGTATGCAATAATAGAGTTGGTACCCTCACTTACCAAGTAAGACTCTTCATCTTTGTCATTGTTTTTACTAGGTAAGATTTTTGACTCTTATTATGTTTATCAGATAAAAAAATTACCCGATAAATACTTACCAGATATAAACGGCCCCTTACTTTTTTTTAAAAAACCTTATATCGTATTTGATGCTTATATGTTAAATATGATTGGTGGGCCTAATTTAAACTTGACCGTCACATCCTTTCTATCTTGAAAAAGAATATTTTTTATTATTAAATAAATATATATATATATATATATTTATGGGTTTACGTGACATTATAGCATGTTTTTGTGAGACCTATGAGACTATTTTTTTACACTTGAAACTTCATAGCAAAATGCTGTGAAGATAACTTTTACAGTGTTTTTGCTGTAAAGATTCTGTTTTTTTTTACCTTTACAACATTTTGCTGTGAAGTTTCAAGTCATCAAGTGTAAAAAAGTAGTATCACGGGTTTCACGAAAACAGACTGATCTCACGTGAATCCAACCCTAGACCAGTATGATTTCGTGAGACCATCTTTTTACACTTGAAATTTCACAGTAAAATGTTGTGAAAGTAAAAAAAAGCTGAACCTTCACAACAAAAACACTGTAAAGGTTACCTTCACAGTGTAAAAATATTGTCTCACATGTCTCATGAAAACAACCTTATCTCACATAATTTCAAATCTCTCTTTCTATATATGTATAATTAAATTTGAAAACGTAATGGTTTTGAGTAAGGTAATTAGAATTGCTTAGTTATCCTTTTATGAAAGAAATTTGTCATAAAATTTTAAATAAAATATAATATTATAATAAAAAAAATGAATTAAACAAACTGTACCAAGAAATAAATCTTATAATATTTTGTTTATTTTTATAGAATTTTTTAACTAACAAAATACATTTAATATTTTTTATTTTATTTAAAAAATAAACTTACCCATTTATTATAAAAAATTATATCGGTTATAGTTATGATATAAATAGACAACTAGTAATTTATAATAATTGAATAGATGTGGATATTCAACCCTTGAACCAAGATAGAGACGGGCATCCAGCGTTTAAAAAATACTACTGACATGCACCCACTTTAATTAATAACGAATTCATTATTCATTTTCTTTTTGGTTTTAGTGTTTTCTTAGCCATTAAGCTACACATAGAGATTGGAGATTCACCTATTTTCGATTTTTTTAATGAATTGATAAGTGTCAATGCTTATCTCTTCACCCTTTTCCAAATTTAATGTGTTTCTTTCTAATAATATGTCTTGTCTTAATAATAGATCTGAATTCTTAATCATTTTTAAATCGAATTGTGTTTTATAAGTGAATTGATTCGATACATCTCGTTTGTTTTGACATTCAATTAGGATTGATATAAAGTTCATTGAATTTTTTTAGACTTTTCCCTTAATTAAATATTTGAAGATCCATTGAAATGTTAAAATGGGCCTGATTACAACCCATAACCACATTAGAGCCCAAAGATACCATCAAGTTCAAATAAAATGCATAAATTGGGCCTCAACTAAAATCGAATTACGGAAGAAAGTAACCTCGTTAAACCGATAAGACGGATTATTTCAAGTCTTAACTCGTAAAAACTAACGTAACCCCGAGTATCTCAAGTATTTGGTCGATCATCCTCTTTCGTGCTCAAGATGACTACTTACCCTTGTCTTTGCTTGAAACCCCTACCGAAGAATGCCCTGAGAACATTTTATTTGAGGAAAACATGGTTAGAATGCAAGGTCTGGGAATAAATAAATAACCCAAGTTCACAATTATAACCGTCTGAACGTATCTTGCAAGAACGCATCCCCTTTGGTTAACTAGCCATGGCAGTCACATAAATCACGAGCTAAAAAGAATGGTCATTCCGTCAAGATTGCAATCAAGAACGAGAAATCCCGTGAAACAAATTCATGGGTAACCTACTCATCCTCATGTGGACCATTATAGTCTCACATACATCGCTCCTACCATGTCATAATCAACCCAAAATAGACATCCAATTGACCCAAAGGCATATGATATATATCAATAAAAGTTAAGAATGTAAACCACATTTAGAAGATGCATTTTATTTACCAAGAAAACTCAAATGAGACCCGTGTTATGCTAGAGTGAACTTGGAGCAATGGAATGGTTACTCTACCTGAACAAATTGATAGAAAAAGTAACGTAAGTACCCCACATTGGTGTATCTATTCTACTTTAACCTCTAGAGTTTAGCCTAGATATTGTCCCGACCGGTTCCCTCCAGCTCTCAAAATATGTCCAAAACTGTTTCTAAACAGCCCCTAAAATGGTTTTAACTAGCACTGGTAACACAGTTACCCAAGACAACGGCATGAGGGAGTCTCGGTTACAATCAGAGGTGTATATTCCACTCGTAAAACAGCAGGGCCGCACCCAATAGTGGCATGCGACTGCTACTTTTAATCTACACCACCGCTGCCATAATATGGTTTGATATTCTGGACATGACTCATGAGAGTTGCCCCTTCCCGTCGAAGAAACAGTAGCTGCAACCAAGAGATGTATATAGCCCATTAATCGTAGCCTTTACCTTATCGTATTCCTTAATCAAATTAAGCCCCGAATGAATAATGGTTGCTGTCACAATTTCAGCTCCATATCTTTTTGATCCCACCACCAAGTTAATGGATTACACCCACAATTCTCACTACCAATCATAGAAAAAGGAAAGTTGCAACTTATACTTATATTATCTCATCTAAACTATTCTAAAGGAACCCATCACGAAGATCACTCAGATTTGCAAATCCAACCGTGGACAGTTAGATTTAGGTATTTCTATCTTCTTGACTTCTCCCTTGCTACCTCGACTTCCCCATAATGAGCGATCTCTCTTCCTCTCAACCGTAGACAGTTATATTCGAAACAATGGCGAATTGCAAATATAAAAAACTGTAGCTGGTCTACACTAATTGGCAATGTGACCCGACTTCCTACATTTGTAACAAGTCTTCAGCTCATAACCACATTCTCCTCTATGAAACCAGATGCATTTAGTGCATGGTCTATCACTCTGTCTTGACTTGGACGATTGCCAAATCTCCCCAACTTTGGCTTCTTTGAATCAAATGACGCCCCTTCCTATTTTCTTTTGTCATTACCCCTATCAGCCAATTGTCGGTTCTTCTCCTTTTCTATAATCTTTGATGCATCAATCGTTGATTAGAAAATCATGGGGTTCACTACAACAAAATCGGGTTTATAGGACACTCCCAAATTCTAAGTGTCCTAATAGATCTCTTTATAGCACTTAGTTTATAGGATCAAAAAAATAAAGTGTCCTATCTAAAAAGGTGTTGTAATAAGTTTATATAACGGTTTTTTACGTCGTAATAAGTTTTTAGGACATTTTTAATATAAAGTGTCTCATTATCAACTTTATAGGACACTAATTGAAAAACTGTCATATAAAAACAAATGTCCTATAAAAAATTGAGTTTATAAGACACTTTCTCAAAAGTGTCCTATAAAGTTGCTAATGCGACACTTTATATTAAAATTATTCTAAAAAACTGTTAAGACGACCAAAAGCGTCATATAAACTTATTACAACACCTTTAGATAGGACGTTTTATATTTTGATCCTATAAATTAAGTCCTATAAAACGATCTATTGGGATGCTTAGAGATTGGGGGTGTCCTATAAACTCAATTTTCTTGTAGTCGTTCATTGTCGTGACCAACTCTCTAATTGAGGCTTTCAGGCCCTAAATGTATTGCTCCGTCCGTCGAGTATCTGTTGGCACATACACCTCAGAAAACCGTGATTTTTGATTGGAAGTAGTCATCAGAGAATTAGTCTTTGCTTAATAATAGGTTCTAAAACCTAGTCAATTGCAGTAGTTTTTTGTTTGAATTGTTCTTAGTCGGGTAGAATCCGTGCCCTGTTTTTGTTCCTATTTTTCAGCATTCTGTTTCCTGTGTAGGCTATTTAAAGCCGTGCTTTCTTTTAGAATTTTATCGATCACTACGTTTTGGGAGTTCCTAGCAAAATTACTTCTGTTCTATCTCTTGAATTATCTCTGTTCTGTCAAGTGGTATCAGAGCCAATACAAGAGGCCCATAAGTGAGTAACTAAAACAAGTGAGAGTTCAAGAAGTGAAACACGAGTGTGTGTGTGAGAGATGGAGGCTGAGTCAAAAGATTTTCAAGCCCCATGTGTGCCTATCTTTGATGGGGACTACGATCATTGGAGCTTGTTAATGGAGAATTTGCTTCGCTCAAAAGAATATTGGTGTGTGATTGAAGTGGGCTACAAGGAATCCACAGTTGGAGTACAACTACCAGCAGCACAACAAAAAGCATTGGATGAAGCAAAACTTAAAGATCTTAAAGCAAGGAACTATCTATTCCAGGCCATTGCCAAATCCATATTGAAGACTATTACTCAGAAGGAGACTGCAAAACAACTATGATTCGATGAAAGTGAAGTACCAAGGAAACGCAAGGGTGAAGCGGGCTCAGCTGCAGAGGCTTCGAAGGGAATTCCAAACCTTGGAGATGAAGATGGGAGAGTCGGTGACCGAATATTTTGGAAGAGTAATGGTCACAACAAATGATATGAGAAACTGTGGAGAGGACATGAACGATGTTAAGATCGTTGAAAAAATACTTCGAACATTAACAGAGAATTTCAACTTTGTTCTTCGTTCATTTGAAGAGTCCAAGGACATTGATCAATTAACGATCGATGAGTTACAAAGTTCTTTATTGGTGCATGAGCAGAAAGTATGACGTAAGAGTGGCGACGAACAAGTATTAAAAGTTGAGTATAAACCCAACTTGGGACATAGTAGAGGAAGTGGCAGCTTTGCAAGAGGAGGTGGCAGTAGCAGTTCAAGGGGAAGAGGAAGAGGAAGAACACGACCAGTTTAGATCGACCATCGAATGCTACTGGTGTCATAAGTTAGGACATTTTCAATATGAGTGTCCCAATCTTGAAAGGGGTGCAAACTACGTCGAGTTTGATGAAAGTGAAGAATTGCTTTTAATGGCCCATGCAGAAATTGACGGGAACGGTAACAAGGAAATATGGTTTCTTGACTCTGGTTGTTCGAACCATATGACAGACAACAAAGACTGGTTTGTTGACATTGATGAAGGTTTCAAACACATAGTAAAATTGGGCGATAGTTCCAGGTTAGCTGTTATGGGAAAGGGAAACATCAAGTTTGAGGTTGAGGGTATAACCTAAACAATAACATATGTATTTTTTGTTCCTGAGTTAACCAACAATTTGTTAAGCATTGGACAGCTACAAGAAAAGGGTGTAGCTTTTGTAATTGAAGATGGTGCATGCATAATCTACCATCCTCGAAGAGGGTTGATTCTAAACTCAAGGATAATGATGAACCGAATGTTTGCAGTGTCGGCTGTTATGAAGCCTCTCTTGGATAGATGTTTAAAGGTTGACGAACGGGACACAACAAACCTTTGGCACAAGCGTTACGGGAACCTGAACCACAAATTCATTAGGACCATGCAATGCAAACAAATGGTGAGAGGGTTACCTAGATTGCAAGGGCAAACGAAGGTTTGTCAAGTGTGCAACATCAGTAAGCAACATCGAGAGATCATACCGAGAAAAAGTCAATGGAGAGCTACAAAGAAACTCGAGTTGATTCACGTTGATTCATGTGGTCCCATATCCCCTACTTCTCAAAGCGACAAGAGGTACATATTAGTTTTTGTAGATGAATTTTCTTGTAAGACTTCAATATATCTTCTTTCTGAAAAAAATGAGGTTTTTGATATGTTTAGAACTTTCAAAAACCTTGTTGAGAAAGAAGCAAGAAATTACATTTGTTGTTTAAGAACAGACAGGGGAGGAGAGTTCACTTCAAGTGCATTCAATCACTTTTGCGAAACAAATGGGATTAAGAGGCAGTTGACGGCTGCTTACCCACAACAGAACGGGATGGCAGAAAAAAGAAATCGTACCATGATGAATATGGTTCGATACTTGCTCATAGAAAAGGGAATGCCAAAGTATTTCTTTCCTGAAGCAACTAAGTGGACGTGCCATGTACTCAACCGGAGCTTTACACATGCTATAAATAATATGGTGCCAGAAAGAGTGTTGGAGTGGGGTGAAACCCAATGTTAATTGTTTCAGGGTGTTCGGATGCATTGGGCATGTACATGTACCTGAACAATACAGAAAAAAAACTCGATGATAGAAGTCACAAGTGTGTCTTACTTGGAGTCAACACCGAATCAAAGGCATATCGACTATATGATCCAATCCTAAAGAAGATAATCATTAGTCGGGATGTCATATTTGAAGAAGAAGCAAAATGGAATTGGAATGGGAAAGATGCAGAATCCAGATCTGAAAATATAGTTTGGGAAGATAACGGAACAACAACGTATGAAGGAAATGATGAAGAAGCCATAGACGAATAACATGATGGAGGGGCTGATAATGAAGAGATTACAGCAGAAGAAACACCAGCAGATCGAACAAATTCTGATGAAAATCCATCAGAAATAGAATCACCAGATGTAGCAAGGAGAAATCGAAATCAAAACCGACTTGGATGCGTGACTACGAAAGTGGCGGAGAGTTTTCAGATGAAGAAGCTGGTATGGCAATGTTTAGTTCTCATGGGGACCCTACTAGCTTTGAAGAAGCTGTTAAAGAAGATAAACGGGTGCAAGCAATGAAAAATGAATTATTAGCCATTGAAAAAAATAGCACTTGGGAACTTGTAGTTCTACCAGCTGGTGCAAAAACAATAAGAGTTAAATGGGTCTTTAAGACTAAGGTGGCGTTTGTTTTTTAAGAGGTGCTGAAGTCTGAAGTCTAAATTCACTTCTGAATTTTAAGAGGTGGTGCTGAAGTCTGAAATCTGAATCAGTCAGACTGTTTGTTTTTCCATCTGAAATCTGAATCTGAAAATATTACGATGCGTGTTGTAGGCTCAGATCCACGACACGTGTTGTAGGCTGATTCCAACAGTTACGAGACTAATATAAACACAGATGATATCCGAAATACAAATCGATTGAAAATAATCCCTAATTCCACATAATCCATCCTTTTCTTTTCCCTAACATCCGCTGGAAAATAAGAAAACGTCTACACAAAAACAAGAAAACTAGTTATATCCCCTAACATCCAAGAAAATGTCTACACAAAAACACGAAAACTAGTTATCCGATGTTTGCCGCCATCCATTCAGCTTGTGTGAACATGGCCCTTTGTCTCTTCTTCAAAGCAGCAGCCTCAGAACTCAGCCCGACTGGCGGGGCGGTGGACGTCAAGCAACTATCGATTGAGTGGTCCATAAGTCGTGCCACGAATTAGGAGGGTGCTCGTTTTCAATATGGGTTGCAATCTGGGTGAGTGAAGGGGTTGGAGTGACAGATAGCCGGCAGTCGTTGGCTACCTTGATTGCGAGCTCGGACAACTCTTCCATAGCTGCCTCTAGTCCAGCAGTCGTGATTGTCTGATCGTTTAGAGCTTTACAAGCTTTTTCCAAGATTGATTGAAGATACTTTCCTTGTGCTCCGATCCGCAGTTGGAGGCGATGCTGAACCTGAAATTGATGGATCAATCTCCAAAGGCCGAACAACCATAATTCTTATCGGGGAAAAAACTTCATTTCCATCCCGACTCAAACACACCAAGATATAATAAAACATATCTAGAACTGATTACGGATAGAAATCAAGAAGGTGCCAACAAACACACCAACTTGTAACTGCAAACAAATTGAAAGCCAAGCAAAAAATGTACCTCATAAGGCTTTAGGTGCAACSCAGATTTTAGCTGTTCCTTCAGCTCAACAAAGTTCACGCAGAGGCTTTTGTAGTCTGAAATATGCGTGTATCGTGGCTGAAATAACATTGGCATAGATATTAGATACAACTTAAAACTTGTATGTCCATAAGCATTAACATAAAGCAGGACTGAAATAACATTGGCATAGATATCAAATGGGTGTTGTTTAAATACATGTTTTCCATCAAAGTTTGCACATAAGAGATCAATGTTTTATGAAAATACATAAAAAGACCATCTTTTTAGATCCAATCTCCAGATGATTGCAGAAGCTTAATCCTCAACAGAATGATAATAAGTCCAAATAATTGTTTGAACATTGGTTTTAAAACTACTGTCAGAAAATCAACATCCTAAATCAAACAGCAAGTCAATTCCTAGATCATTGCAAATCACTGTAATGGGAATCAAGGTATAGCATATGATCAATCAGCCAGAAAAGAAACCCTAATCACGATAGCGAAGGTATAGCATATGATCAATAGCATAGGCCAAAGCATACCAAACACATTAGCCCTAATTAATCAATAGGGTTTTAATCGATGCTTATTTGATAGAAAAACTACTTCGAGATGAACCAAGCAAGGAGAAACAAAAATGAACCAAGCAAGGAGAAACAAAAATGAACCAAGCAAGGAGAAACAAAATCGAGAGCTTGAGAGATCGAGATGGATACCTTAAATCGAGAGATCGAGAGGTAGAAGATGGTAGGCGACGCAAGGATCGAGAGATAGGCGATGCGCAGCGATGGAGAGCTTGAGAGAGATCGGGTAGGCGACGCAAGGCGATTGAGAGAGAGAGATCGAGAGCAATCCTGTTGGCGATGGAGAGGGAGCGAGAGCAGTACGGCGAAGGCGAGGAGAAATAAGAGGTTTTCAGACTTTGGATTGCCTCTAAATGAATCAGACCTATTCAGATAAATTAAGCACTTAATTTAAAAAAAAAAAAACAAACGCACTTAATGCCTCAATGTCTGACCGATTCAGACATAAGAGGCAATTAAGTGTTTTTTTTTTGAAAAACAAACAGGGCCTAAGTTGCATGAAGATGGGGAGGTTGATAAACACAAGGCAAGGCTAGTTGGAAAAGGGTATGCTCAAAAGGAAGGAATAGACTATGACGAGGTTTTTGTCTCGGTAGCTCGGTGGGATACACTAACAAACAGGACCTCTTTTCCGGCGGACAAATCCGCCGGAAATCCGGCAGACAATACGATATATTAAAACCCAAATAACACCCATTAAAGCCCAATAGAACCGTTAAAGCCCATTAACATCCGTTAAAGTCCAATACGACCCATTATTTAAAGAAAAGTTTGAAAATGAGAAAAAAAATTATTCCGCCGGAAATAGTTAATTTTTTTAGGGAAAATTGCACCAAAATGGAACCAACTTTCACATGATTCCTATTTTGGGGAACGAACTTTCAAAATCGTCATTTTGGGGAACCAACTTTCACCTGATTCCTATTTTGGGGAACGAACTTTCAAAATCGTCATTTTGGGGAACCAACTTTCATTTGATTTCTATTTTGGGGAACCAACTTTCATTTGATTTCTATTTTGGGGAACCAACTTTCAAAATCGTCATTTTGGGGAACCAACTTGGACCTGATTCCTATTTTGGGGAACCAACTTTCAAAATCGTCATTTTGGGGAACCAACTTGCACCTAATTCCTATTTTGGGGAACCAACTTGCAAAATAATTATAGAAAAATGGAAAAATTACACCAAAATGGAACCAACTTTCATCTGATTCCTATTTTGGGGAACCAACTTTTAAAATCATCATTTAGGGGTCTCTATCGAACTTTTTATTTATTTAAGGGTCTGATTGATCTGTTGAACAGGTAACAGATAATTTAAGGGTCTCTATCAAACTTTTGGTTGGATTTACCAAATTTGATTTAAACTTTAATATTAACACAGATTGGTTAGATATAAAAATCTTGAATGTGATATTTAATATTTATTTTTTATTGCATCAATTAATTTTTTTCTATTAAATTGATTTTTTATTGCATTAGTAAAAAAACAATTTTTATCGTGGTAATTTGGATTTTTTTCGAAAAATCTTCAATTTGATATCTGAATTTTAAAAAAACGAGATTTGAAATGAAAAATAGATTTTATTGCATTAATTTTTTGAAAAGAAATGAATTTTAGTTATTTTTCTATAAATATTTTGCAAGTTGGTTTCCCAAAATAGGAATCAGATGCAAGTTGGTTCCCCAAAATAACGATTTTGAAAGTTGGTTCCCCAAAATAGGAATCAAGTCCAAGTTGGTTCTCCAAAATGACGATTTTGAAAGTTGGTTCTCCAAAATAGGAATCAGGTGAAAGTTGGTTCCATTTTGGTGCAATTTTCCCATTTTAAAAAAAATATATTTAATTATCCGCCGGAAATTGTTATTTCTTTTTTTTAAAGAAAATATTTAATTATCCGCCGGAAATTGTTAATTCTTTTTTTTAAGAAAATATTTAATTATCCGCGGGAAATCTGTCGGAAATCCGCCAGAAATTGGTTAAAAAAATTTAAAAAATATTAAATTGTCCTCCGGAAATCGTTAATTTTTTTTTAAATATTTAATTATCCGTCGGAAATCAGCCGGAAATGGTTAAAAAAATTTAAGAAAATATTTAATTGTCCGCCGGAAATTGTTAATTCTTTTTTTAAGAAAATATTTAATTATCCGCCGGAAATCCGTTGGTAAAATGTTGTAATTAGATGTAAATTCAAGATTAAAGTACGTACTTATGAAATCCGCTGGAAATAGATGGGAGTCAACAAAATGTTGACTTTTTTGGTGTCCACCGGTAAATTACCGGCGGATTCCGTCTACCGGAAATGGCACTGAAAATGGCCAGTTTTCTAGTAGTGATACCATTCGAACCCTTCTGGCTGTAGCTGCACAAAGAGGTTGGAAAGTTTACCAATTAGACGTAAAAAGTGCTTTCTTATACGGAGAACTAAAAGAAGTTGTGTACATGGACTAGCCACAAGGTTTTACCAAGAAAGGTGAGGAGAGCAAAGTTTATGGGCTCAAAAAGGCTTTATACGGGTTGAAACAGGCTCCTAGCCCTGGTTCAGTCGGATTGAAGGTTATTTTACACGAGAAGGATTTACAAAAAAACAGCTATGATCACACATTATTCACCAAAAAGGTTGGAGAAAAGCTTATCATGGTAAGTCTTTATGTTGATGACCTAATCTATACCGGAAACGATGTTGTGCTATGTGAAGGGTTTAAAAGTTCAATGAAGCGGGAGTTCGAGATGACCGATCCAAGCATGATGAAATTCTTCCTTGGCGTAGAGGTACATCAAAGCTTTAAAGGAATCCATCTCTGCCAAAGAAAATATGCTAAGGAGGTGCCGGAAAGATTTGGAATGTGGAATTGCAATCTTGTCATGAACCCCATTGTTCCAGGAACTACTCTCACAAAGGAAGGGGGAGGAAAAGAAGTGGATGGCACTCTATACAAGCAACTGGTAGGGAGCTTAATGTATTTGACAGCCACACGACCTAATGCTAGAAGTGGGTTGATAGAATTTCCATTTTTCTAGATGATTCCTTTTGAGATCGAGCCATTAATTAACAGATCAACAAAATTGTGGGGATTTTTGGATTACAAAACCTAATGCTTGAAGTGGAAGAAGGCCTCTCTTCAGACTCAATCTCTGTCAGAAGCCATTGTTATCAAGAATACGAAGACCCCAAAAAATTTGCTAACTACATGGGTTAGATGGTTGTTGTCTCTATAAAGCTTACAATTTTTCACGAAGTCTCTAAAAGGTGCTTTTTAGGGTCGCAACCTACTCGTTAGTCGTTATGTTTACTTTTGTTGATGCATAATGAGCTCTAAATTTAGAACATCAAACCAAATGAGAGTTTCAGTTTGCAAATAATTACTAGTTTCGATTAAAATGTAGATTTGATAAAATCTTCTCATTTATTTCTTTGTGTTGGCAAGCAATAGAAATGTTGCTTTTGTTTGTGGAAACTGCAGATGATAGCAACAATCTGTAGACCCTGCTCTCATGCTTTTTGGTCTATATATTAGATCATAAGATTGAGTTTCCACATCCTACTTAATTTGCAAGTATACTTTAACGAAGATGTTGATTATATAAGACTTGGTGCTAGCAACGATTTGTTTATACTTTATAATAAACTTGTTTGGTTCGATTCGAAATTTTGATGGCTCGGCTTGACTCTACTCGAAAAAGTGTTTGCTCTTATGACTCCACTCGATTCGAAATTTTTTTGTGTTCTTGAATAAGCCGAGTCGAACATTGGCGTTATGAAGTTCGACTTGTTAAGATAAAGGATTTTTATTTTGTGTTCGAGATCGACTTGAGTTCGAGAATTACTAGGCTCGAGCTCGAGTAACTCGATCGTTGAATAATTCTTACCAGCGGATTACCGGCGGACCCCCGGAACCCGCCGAAATATTTTAAAAATAAATTTTAATTTTTAATTGCTTTTCGACGGACCTTAATTTTAAAAAATTAATTAAATATCCGTCGGTAAATTATATTAATTAGGGTTACAACTATTCCAAAATCCGCCGAAAATATTATCAGAATCGGATTACCGGCGGAAGTCAACAAACGTTGACTTTTTTGTTGTCCGCCTGTAATATTCTAGCGGATTTTGTCCGCTTAATGTTATACTTACTTAGTCAAGGTGCTAATAGAAAATATTTGCTATTTATTATATAGCAAGCATGTCTCTTTTTACATGTTCCTGAAATAACATGAACAGTTCTGTGGTTAGATCTAATTAATGGTACAAATTGACATGGCACCAATTTGTCATAATATAATTTAATAGTTAAACTAGAAACATAAATCTTAAGAATTTGAAATTACAAATAATTGTCATGAGTTGGATCAGACCATGGTTGAACTTATAGTAGCTAGGGATGTCGAGTGCGAGCAAAGGGCCAAAAGATAGTTGCATGCAATATTGGACGCTCACTACAACAAAATTGGGTTTATAGGACACCCTGATCAATTTCTAAGCGTCCCAATACACCGCCTTATAGGACTTAATTTATAGGCCCAAAATATAAAGCGTCTTATTTAAAGGTGTTGTAATAAGTTTATATGATGCTTTTGGGCGTCTTAACAAGTTTTCAGGACACTTTTAACACAAAGTGTCGCATTGGTAACTTTATAGGACACTTTTGAGAAAGTGTCCTATAAACTCAATTTTTTAGGACATTTGTTTTTATACGGCCGTTTTTCAAATAGTGTCCTATAAAGTTGTTAATGAGACTTTATATTAAAAGTGTCCTAAAAAATTACGACGTCAAAAAACATTATATAAACTTATTGCAACACTTTTAGATATGACGCTTTATTTTTTTGGTCCTATAAATTAAGTTTTATAAAGAGGTCTATTAAAACGCTTAGAAATTGGGAATGTCCTATAAACCCTATTTTGTTGTAGGGGCTATTCTTAGTAGATTAGTCACGCCACCCCTCCCCCTACCCTAGCTTTAGGTCCTTTATATGTTTAGACAAATTTATTTTTGGATAAATACAAGATTAAATGTAATAAATTTTTGTTCATGGTATGTTTTTAAATATTTAATAATGTATATATAATAAATTATTTATTAATGGTAAATCAAATCCTACATTAATTTCTACCAAATTCATAGCTAATACGTTCTCTAGCTAATCCGTAGCAAATACGCTCCCTACCTAATATGTAGCAAGTATGTTCCCTAGCTAATGCGTTCCCTAACTAATCCATATATAGCAAATAAGTTCTCTAGTTAATTCTTAGCTAATACGTTTTCTAGCTAAACCGTAGCAAATACATTCCCTAGCTAATTTGTAGCAAATACGTTCGTAGCTAATCCGTAGCAAATTCGTTCCCTAGCTAATCCGTAGCAAATTCATCGTTTTTCGGTGGACTTTTACTTGAAAAGAGAGAAGTAATAGAACATATACTACAACAAAAACAAGTTTATAGGACATTTTTTTGGGACACTTTTCAAGACACGTCATTTAAAAAAGGCTAATACGACACATTATTTTATGAGTCCTATTTGATTTAATTTAATAGGACTCTTATTTTTGATGTCTTATTAAGCTCTCTTAGTGTCCTATCATGTAAGTCTAATACGACACTTTTCAATGTCATATTATTTTAAAATCTAATAGGACACTTTTTAAGTGTTATATTATTTAAAAGACTAATTGGACATTTTAAAGGGTCATATTATTTTATAAGTTAATAGGACATTTTTAAGTGTCATGTTAATTTTAAAAGTTAATAAGACATTTTTGATTGTTGTATTAGTGTTTAAAAGCTAATAAGACACTTTTAAGTGTCCAATTAAAATTTAAAATGATATGAATAGCATATAATATTTAGAACCATTTTTAACATCAAATCTAGTCCCAAATACGAAAAGCCTATTAATATAATGATGATTTAGCCCATTTTATTAAACCTAACCTATCCATAATTTTGACTTGGGCCTAAAAATGTTACCAGTCCGCTACAATCTCAATCTCAATCGGCTTTCACTCAATTCGTCCACCCTCGCCTCTCGCCTCGCTCACGGACGAACTCACGAATGGAATCCAATTCACGATTCACGAATCGAAATCGCAATCGGCCTTGACTCAATCGACTCTCGCTCTCTGCCTCTCTCGGGTCTCGACTATCGACCGGCTCTCGGCCTCTCGCTCTCGCTCTCGCATCTTGTGGCTTGTGAGGTTAGGGTTATTTTGAAATTATATATCATACTTTACTTATATGATTAAAGATCATGTTTGATTAAGGACATGATAAATTTATATGATGTTATTTTCATATAGCTATGAATCTTCATAAAGTCTGATTAATATTGTAGGTTATTGGTTTTATTGTTTGATATATAAAATCATATGTGATTCAACAAACTGTTTGGAACAAAGTTGTTTGAATATTTGAAATCGTATCTTCATACATTTTGGATTAATATACTAGGTTATTGGTTTGTAGTTGAGTAATTTTGCATCATGTGTGATTGTATAGTGTAAAGCAAAATACATATGTATGTCATTACTATTGAATATGTTGAATCATATATGATGTATATTGTAAATACCAAAACTGTGTGGTCTACTTGTGGTCTTTCATAGTCAATTATAAGGGTATCTGGTACAAACTTGTTTATATGTTATATACATTGTCTTTGAATATTAGTACAAGTTAAAACACATAACATAATCACATATGTTCTGTGTAAGGGTATATAGTTGAATCATATCTGATGTATATTGTAAATACCAAAATAAAGTAGTCTACTTGTGGTCTTACATAATCTATTATAAGGGTATCATTACATAGCAAGAGCCAAAACCATAAAAACTTGTTTCTTGTCGACAATAGTTTCATTATGCATTTCATGGTAAGTTGTTGTGTATGTCATGTCATCAAACTTATCTGTACCCTGGTAGTAAGATTGATATTCCTTATTTTTTTAATCCCACCCTAGGTACGGGAAAAGAGGTAGAGGAAAGTAATTTGCTGCAAAAACTTTCAGAAGCTTGCATTGTTGATTTCTCTTAGATTGACTCTTCAACTGCACAAGTAAGTTTTTATGTTCATTGGTTTCAACTGAAGTTTTGTTGTTTGAGTATTAGCTATTAAAAAGACTAGGAGATAGTAGGATTGTAAACAAAGAGGGAGATAAATGGAGCTTTATATATAGTTATTCCTATGCTGCTTAAGATTAGTGAAATAAGCCAATATTATGTAGGATCAAGTATAGTTCTTATTCACTGTTTAGTTCTGATTTTTAGCCCAAAAAACAACCCTTTTAGCTGCTGATTTTTACCCCTAAAAGTCAAAATCTCAAAAACTGAAAAGGACACAAGGCTATTTCTTTCATAGGATGACATAAAGTTGGGAGGATGTGGAGGTGTGWGCTCAATCTGGGATTTTGGGTGTTAATGGCTCGTGTAGTCTGTTTAAATTTCATCAGTGGGCAAATAAGTTGGTTTTTTCCTAGTTTTAGAGAACGATTTTAGCAGTTGCCGCTTTAGAGGGATTTTGGGTGTTAATGGCTCGTGTAATCTATTTAAATTTGGTTCTTGGTTGATGCTCCTTATTTGGTTTCTGAATTTGTGATCAGCTCATATGGTTTTTGGTTGATATGAGATGCGGATTAGATAATGTGACTATATACTTATACAGTGAACATCTAAATATTGTTCATGATCAAAATCGACGATTACATAAGCCTTCGATTCGAGTGGATCAAGAACATATCCCATCCAAGTTATACATGTAAGTCATGATCGTTCTAAATCAACCTCTCTACGTGTTATTTAAACTCATTTTACATCTAATCTGTTACATTTTCAAGATTAATTATTTGATATGTAAAATGAGTTTCAAGTGCAGATTGGAAAACAAATTAGAGGTATACGTGTTACATGTTTTGTTTAGTATTGTGGCTTTTGTATACTGATCATATTGTTTTTTAATGATTTTAGGAGCAACACCCAAGTCAGTTCTTGAGCTAATGGATGTGAAAGATCTCACCTTATCTCATGTTAAATCTCACTTGCAGGTTAACTTGGCCTCCATTTTTGCAATGTTCAAATTAATCTTATTGATACATGTATTTTCTGTTTTCAAAACATAATTGCTTTGCAAGATGCATTGTCTGTCTACTTTGTAAATATATTTATGGTTAAGTCAGATGGTCAGGTCTTACACTTGTACAACCATGCACCATATATATACATTGTCTAGCTTAAGTTAGTCTACAGACTTTAACACAGAATAAGTCGTATCTGCAAATTGAATTTGAGAAAACTCACAATCTCAAACAACATAAACCAAAACAAATTAGCAACAGCTCCCTATGGAGTTTGAAATAAATGAACATAAACCAAAACAGATTTGCAGCAAGCTATAATATCAGCTTATGCAAGCCCGACTGACGATCACAGTGTTGTTGTACAAGAAGCACAAGCTATCTAGAAATTTACCTTAGAGTCTGAACAGACCTGCATAAAATCAAACTAGGATTCAACATGAGAACAAGCAACATAAACCAAAACTAGGATTCAAAAGGYTTGTAGACAGCAGCTCCCTACAACTTTTCTGTGTTTATCATGTTAACTACAACTTAACGCCACAATAGCGTGAAGGATTATTGATCATGATTATATCTTTTTTTTCATAGGTGTATGTAATTGTATTGCAAACACAAAGTACCCGGTTGGGACACTAATGAGAGTCCTATAAACTCCTTTTTGTTGTAGTGATATAAACCACATGTGAAGGATGTGTAACGGGCTCTTTGGTCGCTAATATTAAAGTTTAGTAGCTAATTCCGTAGGAAAAGATATTTGCTACTAGGTGATTATCTACGACTTGTTTGCAATGGATTTGCCAGGGATTTGAGTTTCAGCTACGGATTTGGCCGTCGTTGATGCCTAGTTTTCAAGTAGTGAGCACATATGATGAATTAAAATTAAATGTAGACTCATGGTTTTAGAAAGGGAAAAATCAAAGAAAAAAAAATCTAACAGACTTTCATATTTTGAATGATTAAGTTCGTGGACATTTTTTGAACAAATAAATTTTTGCACTTATTTAAACCATACAAATTGATCTTGTGACCTATCTGGTTATTATGGTAAAATTATGGGAAGAATCAAAAGAACCCAACATACCTTCATATATATTTTGAGCCCTAGACATTTTTTTCAATGGATAAATCCTTCCATTTATCAATTGCAATCACCCTAAAGATACCAAATTCAAATCCTTGAGGTTAGACACCAAATTTGTTATATGAAATAAATGATCTTCTAATAAAATTCCTAATCATACAACAGGTCCGAGTTCAAAAAGGACACTCAATTTCAAAACCCTAACATGAACAAGACAAGGCAAAGTGAGATGTGAGAGAGTAAGAACATGAAAGGCAAAGACGGTGAGTTGCATGGGAGAAGGGAAATCTGTTGTAATTGTTGAGTTGTTGAGAGTGAGAACAATCGACGAGGATCATGCAAGTCGTGAGAGGGAGCCAACTGTTTTAATGCCATCTTTTTTCTTTAACTTTTAAGACCATGTGATAATGAATTTTTTTTATCATAATAACCGGTTCCAGTAGTTTGTTAGGTCAGAAGGGCCATTTTTTTTATTTCAATAAAGTGTTGATGTGTATTTGTTTAAAAAATATTTATGGACTTAATCACTTAATTGAAAATTTGTTAAGTTTTTTTCGAATTTTTCTCTTCTATGAAAAAAAAAATTCATGTGTTCCTTTGTGACTTTTTTAGTATCAAATAATCTTTATCAAGATTAGAAACTGAAAAACTTTTGTCAACCTCATTGTTTTAGCAATTTGTATAACTGAAAATGATAACATGTTATTTGAAGATTAGAAACAAATTAACACAACATATATTGGAAATAGAGATATACACATAGTTTAATCTAGAAACAAATGATAATGGCTTGATCGAGCCAATCCCTCGTTATTAACAGTTTGATTTATTTCAACTCAAACGGCATCTTAGTTCAATGTCCAAAGATCATGGGCTAGCTCGTCCAGGTTTGCCTATTTGCCTTCACTCCGGGTTGACATCCAATGGGTGTTTAAAATTTGCCAAGACATCGGCCTTTTTCTCACCTATACTCCGATACTTTTTGCTTTTTATAGGTTTGGTTAAGTTCTCGTCCCTCCCTCACTCTCTGTACATATTATGTTTTATCTGGATATGTATTGGAAATCCATTTTGATTATCCCTTGTCATTTTAATTTGATGCATGTAGTAACAAGAGCGACTACTTTATTGAGATTAGACACACTTTTGGCCGACAAATGTTCTTATTGATCAGAAGATCCTTCCTCTGGTACCACACTCATAGACACATTACATTCACTTTTAGAAGCCTAATTACAATATAGTTCATATGTAAGTATCTGATAAAATCTTACTATCATATTTGAAAGGATTAAGTGAATGTACCTGATTTAGAACAATTGCCTATGACAAATATTTTTCTATTCACATGAGTAGGTAAGAACGATTTGGTGTACATGTACCTTAGTGTAACCCTCCTTCATAGGAACCGAATGACAAGCCTCATCCCCCATAGGATATAGCATTCTCTTAGCACATATGATTTATGTGTTCTTGGAATGCAACAAGATGATAATCTCACAAAGATGATTATCTCATGGATCTTTAAGGTTGCATTTGGTACATGGGACGGAACATGACAAAACGCTTTGTCCCATGTTTGGTACAACATAGGACAGAACAAGAACTCACTGTCCCACGGTTGACGCGACATGGGACAGGGACAAGCACAGGACAAGGTGGGACAACATGGGACAAAAGAGGTTTTTTTCTTGTTCCACCAAAATAAAGGTTGGACAAAATAGGACAAGAATGAGATAGAAACTAAAATATTACTAATCTACCCTAGTTTGATATATCACCTTAATACGGTATTTGTTTTAATGGTTATTACCGCAAGTTTCGGTCGCCACCACCACCAGCGACCACCTCCACCTCCATCTCCTCTTCCACTACAACAACATCTTCCATCGCCTCCACAACCACCGTCTACCAAGTCCATCGCCACCTCTACCATAGTCGACCACTGACCACCATCGTTCATTGCCACCACCGCTACCGCCGTTCGCTAGGGCTGTAAACGAACCGAACGAACACGAACGGAGGCTTGTTCATGTTCGTTCGTTTAACTTAACCGAACAAACGAACGAACACGAACGGTAAACGAACGAAAATCTTTGTGTTCGTGTTCGTTCGTTTAGAAATAATGTGTGTTCGTGTTTGTTTATGTTCGTTCGTTAACATGCTAAACGAACGAACATAAACGAATGGCCTAAACGAACATAAATGAACGGGCTAAACGAACATAAACGAACGGGCTAAACGAACATAAACGAACGGGCTAAACGAACATAAATAAATATTATTTGAATTCTAAGTAATTAAATAAAAGATTGTATATTAAATTTAATATATAAACGAACATAAACGAATATAAACGAACATAAACGAACGTAAACGAACGATAAATGAACGAACGTGAACGAACGTAAACGAACGGTAAATGAACAAACGTTCATGAACATAAATGAACGAACGTAAACGAACGGTAAATGAACGAACGTTCACGAACGGTAAATGAACGAACGTAAACGAACGGTAAATGAACGAACGTTCACGAACATAAATGAACGAACGTTCACGAACATAAATGAACGAACGAGACTCTTGTTCATGTTCGTTCGTTTAACTAAACGAACAAAAAAAATTGTTCATATTCGTTCATTTATTAAATAAACGAACATAAACGAACTTCCCGCCGAACGGTTCGCTGAACGTTCGGTTCGTTTACAGTCCTACCATTCGCCACCTCCAACTCCTCCTCTACTACAACAACCTCCTTCACTACCGTGCATTGCCACATTTACAACCACCATCGGCAACCGTCCACCACCACCTATTATCACCAACACTACCATCGTTGGCTACCTCTAAATCCTCTTATACTGCAACAACCTCCTCCAGGATCTCCACAACCGCTGTCGACCACCACTGTCCATTACCACCTCTACAACCATCATAAGCCACCGACCACCACCGTCCATTGCCACCACCACTATCATCGTTGGTCACCTTCAACTTCTTCACTACTACAACAACCTCCTCCACAACCTCCACAACTACCATCGGCCACCACCATTCATTGCCACCTCACCCCCACCATAACCACCACCACCACTATCTTCACTACACCAACCACAACTACCTCCTCCACTGTTGCCAACCGCCAGCACCACCATAATACACCATTTTCATGTCATCTATAACCATCGCCGTCCACCAACCACAATCACCACTGCTCTACCTCCATAACCACTGTCGGCCACCAACCACCACCGCTCATTTCCACTACTATCGTCGGCCACCATTACCTCCACTATAACCAAAACCACCTCCACCACCACCACTACCATCAGTTATATAACAAAATTTTCTTTCAAATTTGTTACCATTATACATGTATGTATTCATTTATATGAAAATTGTGTACAAATATTTATAAATTAAGTTCTTTAATTATTTATTTTATTTGTGTTAATTATAACTATTATATAATATTTAAAATCATGAAATAACTTTTGGGGGTAGTTTGTCTAGTTCTGTCTTAGCCGGTACGTCCTAGTCGTACCAAACACCAGACATACTCTTATTCTTTCCAGTCCTACCTTCTTGTCCTCTCCAGTCCTTTCATGTCCAATCATGTATGCGTACCAAACGCTTCCTAAATGTATCTTAAAGAAAAAATTTGTAAGCATAATTTTCATGGATTTAACTTACGAGACATGGAACCATCTTCAAGAAACGTAACTAATGATATTAGTCCAACACAGTTGATGATGGTTTTTGCTGAAGATAATGATACAAAAAACAAAATCCGAGAAAAACACTTTGGGCATGGTTGCACGTTATAATTACACATACCGCACACACCGCACACGGCCGCACGTTATAATCATGCATGGCCATGCTCTTCGTAATTTTACAAACCAAAAGGTTTTAGAAAATTTGGCACGGTTTACTTGATTAATAAAGCTCATTGTTGTATTCAATTTTTTGGGACCGTGTGGTATGAGAAAAATCCCAACAAGTGGTATCAGAGTTTTACGGTTTCGATAGTTGTATCAAAACTCGGATTTTGGTTCTTGGCGAGTTCTTTTGGAAGACTATGCCTTGTTTGTGGCATAAAGGTTGGACTTTTATTTGTCTATTTGTTCAAAACATGTCAAGGTTTGTTCTTTCGAGATGACTAACTAAATGGAAGCAAATCGGGAGGAAGTTCCAGTCGCATTTGATTATCCATCTTCGGATCACCAATGGGTGGTTTTTTGGTGTGCATTGGTACATATGGTGCCCAAAATCAGTTTCTTTTTCGACATTTGCTCAATAGTCAGAAAACGACATTCATGTGGAGTTTGATATTGTTGGTGGTGCTCCTTTGCTCAATTTGATGTACCTTACACCATCGTAAATTCTCCATCTAAGAGATGTCCATATATTCGCTTGTCTAAAGGGCCGTCCCTGGGGGAAGGCGGGCCGGGCATACGCCCAGGGCCCATAAAAATTAGGGGCCCAAAATTTTTCAATATATATGATAGTAGTTCAAAAAATTAGTAAATAGAAGACACATAAAAAAATTAATATCAAATATGACAAGAAAAGATTTTTGTACTACATTAACTATTAAAGACTCAAACACGTATGAATTAAATATATTGGAGAAAAAAACACATAAAGAGGTTAATCTGTCTTTCATTATGTAATATTATTTAATGTTTCTCTAAGTTTTTTTTTTAATCTAAAACCGATGTCTAAAACTACTTGCTTCCAAAACTTTGATATATTCTACATAATTTATCTCACATCGACTCTTTTGATTGTTCCATTCTCGCTAATTATATTTTTGTATTAGAATATGATAGATTTTCTTGTTATTAGCTAACAAAACCCCATCTTTTGAAAAAAATTACCAACCATATAAGACGGTACAACTTATATTTATATTTAGAATTATAGTTTTTTCATAGTTGTTTTTTATTATCTAATATTGAGTGTAGAAATCTGCAATTCTATCTCTAAAAGAAAGAAAAAGATCTCAAACTACTACCAACATGAGTTTTTTAATTTACATAATTGATGATTCCAGTAAAGTTTGTTTTAACCCTAATCTTATGTTCTTGAGTCTTCTTTTACATAGAAAAGAGAGGAAAATAATGGGGAAAGAAAAATATTTTGTTCTCGAGATTTTTTTAGGGAAAGGAAAAGAAAAAGAAAGGAAAAAAATTATATCAAAAATTATTTTTATTTCATTATTTTTCTTTCCTCTCTCTTCTTTGTTAAAAACACAAATAAAAAACTTTATTTTTCTTTTCCTTTCTCATTCTTTTCTTTCCTTCCCAAATTCGAAAACATAATATAAAAGTTTAAAATGGTGTTAATCTTTCCAAATTCGAAAACATAATATAATAGTTTAAAATGATGTTAAAAAACATTAACATGAGATAACATTGAAAACCAACCTATTTACATTGATTTACATAGTGTCACTCGGAAATCAGAGGAATCAACTTTGTGATCCCAAATGATGTCATTCTATGTACCAAAAGTATATTATATGATGTTTTTGATGATGAAACAAATTACTGATACTACATAAAAATGTTCTAGTAGATAATATTAATTTAAAAATAAGTATTGATTGATTTTGCGTCTATGAATACTCGAAAAAACGTTTTATATGAAAATTCAATGTTATTTCTGATTATAAAGACAATGTATTGAAAAAATATCGTACTTATCAAAGGCCCCTTTTTATATCTCGCCCAGGGCCTAAAAAATGTCAGAAACGGGGATGTTGTCTTTCTTCTTTTGTTACTTGTTGAGAAACAGCAATTGGATGGAGAATGGTGCTTTAAAACTGTCCACTCTGCTTAACGAGTGTGAACAAATAACATTAAACACTTATTCCAACTTTAGGGGTGTGCTAAAAAAAGGCTGTCAGGAAACAGTTAACATCATCCAATTATGTTTTCACGATTACAAGACTTAAAGAAGTTTTACAGTGACATATCATCACCACTCGGATGCAGCATGTGTTGCAAAAAGATGGAGTTTTTTGGTAATGTGTTGAACCACATTACAGTGACTTACAGACCTTTTAGGCAAAACAAATAGAAAAGCCACTCTTCTTGTGATATACTACGAACGACCTCAGGCACCATAAGTTCACGATGTTTACTATTTGTCCATTTGCACAGAACCTGTTTCTAAAAATGGAATTTAACAGGTCAAAGTTTTGTATGTTTAGGTTGTCATCATGTTACATCTCCATTATGATTCTTTCTTCCAGGTGAGCCATCTAGTGTAATTAATTGCTTTTTCGATGATTTCAACAAGTAGAAATTAATAATTGTATCTTGTAAAGTATCAACAAATCACAGTTTTGGCCTGGTGATGGTGTCACTGAGTCAGCATCATGTGCAAATCACATCTGCAGGCCAACCATATGTAAAAGCACCTTGTCTTGTTGTCTGTTTTATTCTTCATCCAAATTATGATATCATATTGCCAGTGTCTGAAATTTTGAAACCTCTTTGAGACTTTGATGCCAAATGTAAGGTTCATCATTCTATTACAGAAGAAATGTTGGTCTGTAACTCTAGGAACAATAATTTCCATCATCTATGTTCTCCCACAATTATAATCCTAATTTCACTTTTCCAAATACTTCCCTCTTTGGCAGATCTAACCTTTAATCTCACTAGTTTCAACCCAAATAATCATGACTTAAATTACTATGGAGATGCTACACCTTCTAGTCCTGACATTCAGCTAACAAGAAATCAGAGGGACAAGGAAATGCATTATAGTACTGGTAGGATCACTTATCCGAAATTGTTGCAACTTTGGGACAAGGATTCAGGAGAGGTAGCTGACTTCACTACCCGATTTTCTTTCACCGTGGACTCCTGGAATCAGTCTCACTATGGTGACGGAATAGCATTCTTTCTTGCACCGGAAGGGTTTCAAACTCCTCAGAAACAAGAAGGTGGCGGCATCGGCCTTGTAAGTGGGGACCAGGTACTCAACTCGACGTCGAATCCATTCATAGCAGTGGAGTTTGATACGTATAAAAATGATTGGGACCCGGTTGGTGATCATGTAGGCATCAACATCAATTCCATGGTATCAGTTACAAACGTGTCATGGTTGAATGATGTTTCTTCTGGGAAAATGAATGGAGCAAGGGTAAGTTACAACTCTAGTGCAAAAAGACTAAGTGTTGCCTTTACTGGTTTTGATCAGGGTGGATTTGTTTTCAATCAAAGACTTAGCACAGAAGTTGATTTGAGAAATTATCTACCAGAACGTGTTTGTATTGGTTTCTCAGCCTCAACTGGTGATTTTTTTGAGATTCACACTCTTCATTCTTGGGATTTTGAATCAAGGTTATCAAATGAGGAAAAGATCATTGGTTCACAGATCAATGCAAATGGTCCTACGCCTGGTCCATCAGTCAGAGAAACTATTACTGCACCTGGTCATGCAGTACGACAGAAGGTTGTGCTGGGTGTTTGTCTGGGTCTAGGTCTCACAGTATGTGCTGTAATTAGTTGGTTTTTCATGTTAGGTTCCTTGAAGAAAAGAAAGGCTGCATTTAGAAAGAAAGATGAAGACGAGCTTGGTTCTACACAGGAATTTGAGATTGAGACTGGACCAAAAAAGTTCTCATACAAAGTACTGGCCCTGGCAACAAAGAACTTTTCAGAGGGAGAGAAGATAGGACAAGGGGGGTTTGGTGGGGTTTATAAAGGTTTCTTGAGAAGAACGAATTCCTATGTGGCTGTCAAGAAGATATCTAGTGGATCCAAACAAGGAATAAGGGAGTATGCAGCTGAAGTGAAGACCATTAGCCGACTGAGACACAGGAACTTGGTGCAGCTCATCGGTTGGTGCCATGAAGGTAAAGAACTCCTACTTGTTTATGAGTTCATGTTGAATGGTAGCTTGGATTCTCATCTCTTCAAGGGAAGTTGCTTCTTAACTTGGGCAATGAGGTATAATGTTGCTCGAGGTTTGGCCTCAGCATTACTATATCTCCACGAGGAATGGGAACAATGCGTTTTGCATAGAGATATCAAATCAAGCAATGTTATGCTTGACTCCAATTTCAATGCTAAGCTTGGGGATTTTGGTTTAGCTAGGCTTGTTGACCACGGAAAAGGATCGCAGACCACAATATTGGCAGGTACAATGGGCTACGTGGCTCCTGAATGTGTCCTGACAGGCAAGGCTGGAAAGGTTTCAGATGTTTATAGTTTTGGGGTTGTGGCTCTTGAGATAGTGACTGGTAAGAAACCCATTGGCCCCACGGCTGAAGATGGTCATATCAGATTGGTTGACCATGTTTGGGACCTCTATGGAAAAGGAAAGCTTAGTCAAGCAGCTGATTCGAAACTTGGTGCAGATTTTGATGAGGCAGAGATGGAACGTTTGATCACTGTTGGACTTTGGTGTGCTCACCCTGATCCCAACATACGGCCTACTATAAAGCAAGCAATTCAAGTTCTTAACTTTGAAGCACCAGTTCCCAACCTCCCAAAAACAGTACCAGTTGCAACTTTTGCAGCGACACCCATCACAATGTCAGCATTTTGGTCTTCGCCATCCTTTGAACTCACAGGTTTTGGGAGAGACTATACCATGTGTTCAGGTTCGAGTAACGACGCCACCTTATCCAAGCTCACCACTTCATCTTCAGCTTCCTCATCAGCATCCATTGTCTGCAATACACTATAGTAATTCAGTTTCTATACGCTTTTGCATGTGTGTGCCTTAAGTTGTTTTTTCTTTTTCTTTGAAGGACATATTGCATGCAGTGAAACAGGTTTTCAAAAAGTTTAATTGATTTCCATTTCCATTCCTTTTTTTAATCCAACCATAAGGTGTAGGAACTTTTACTGTATTTCAGCTTTGCAACTCGATAGAATCCTCTAATTTTAATGACTCGGAACAAAATCATAATTACCATCGTTTCAGATATGTTTTTATTTACGTTTCTGGGCTTTTCTTGAAGAGGGAGTGCCTGAAGCATTGTTGATAGCTAACAATGTATGACTTATAGGTTTTAACACTACAGCAAATCTAACCTATTATTGCGACGATAAAAGTCATCGCTAAAGATCAACATTTCGTCGTGATAAGTCTATTTGCGACAACTATCGTCGCTGTTCATCCGTAGCTGTAGCTTCCTATAGCAACGACAGAAGATTTGGGACCCTGAAATGCGGACAGATGACTGTATTTGCTCGATGACCGAATCATAAAGGCGAAAGAGATCAACACCGACCCCCTTCCGTCAAAATAAATAAATAAATCATGAATCCCAGAATGCGCTTCACAAAGACGAGAATTTATATACGTATACACACTTATCAATAGGACCCCTGATTCCTGAGTTATATGATTTTCCTTTCATAAGAACACACAACCTTGGCTCAACAATTGGATTCCACATAATATATCATCAAACAGACTACGTACTATATGGAACAAGAGAGTTTGTACTCTATCGTACAAAAATTCTAAACTTACGGAGAGGTGAAGATTTTTGAACTCTGATTCGTACAATCTACCACAGCCTACATTGATTTTGCTGGAATCGTCGCACCATTGCAAGTATTGATCGTGTTGGACGATGAAAAAACCTAGTTCCATCATATGAGACGCTTAAGTTAAGAGGTGAGGGCCAGTCGTCGCTATAGAGGTGATTTTTTGTAGCGTAACTTCTGAACAGGATAACGTTATCCTTAACTATTTAGCAAAACGAAAAACCACAAGTCATTTTCCTTAGCTATATTCATAAGAATATACAATATATCTCTTTCACAATAATCATAATTCTAACTGTTGAAAACGGGTAAATTTTGTTTTAAGCATTCCAAAACATCAAGTGATAAAAGTTGATTAGGGTTCAACGAAACCATATGTGAATCTACTTCAACTAAAACATTTAAGTAGATTAATCTTGTATAGGCTAGATTTGGCCAAGTTGATTAATTAACGGGCAACCCCAATCGGCCACGAACAAAATTCATGCATCTCCAAGGACATCAATGTGAGAGGCCATTTTTTGTCTCATTCACTACAACAAAATTGGTTTTATACGATGTCTAGAATGTCTAAGTGTCATAATAGAATATTTTATACTACTTAAATTTTATAGGACAAAGTTGTAAAGCGTCATATCTAAAAGCGTTACAATAAGTTTATAAGACGTTTTAACAAGTTTTGGAGAACGCTTTTAAAAGAAAGTGTCATAATAGCTATTTTATAGGACATTTTGAGAAGTGTCTTATAAACCTACCTTTTTATAGGATACTTGTATTTATAGCACATTTTTTTCAAATAGTGTCGTATAAAATAGCTAATACGACATTTTACTTTAAAAGCGTCTTAGATTAAACTTGTAAGAACATCGGAAAGCGTCCTATAAACTTATTGTAACACTTTTAGATAGGACATTTTTTGGTTTAGTCCTATAAACTTAAGTCCTATAAAATATTTTATTAGGACGCTTAGACATTTTAGGCATCATATCATATAAAATCAATTTTGTTGTAGTGGCTCAACGACATTTTGAAAGAAAGATAATACGACATTTTCAAAGAAAATAGCTAATACGACATTTTCAAAGAAGGAGGGTGCCCAAACCCCATATATGCATATACTTGTCTTGACGGAAAAAAAAGAAGTGGTAAAGATTGAACCTCACGACTGGTAGGACAAAATGCTACTTCAATCCTCAACATACCGAGCATTTAACAGGGATTCTTTATTTCAATATTCATCCGAACGTTATAATTCGACGAAATATGAGGAAAAACCTAAATAAAATGCCTATCATTAATCCAAGTAATCCAAGGGCCTTTGTGCAAAACTGTGTGCACTATTTCTTGTTTAAAAGCAGTGGGCAAAATCCTTCAATTTGTTCCAAACAATGAGGACAATCAATCCTTGATCTTGTCAATGTAGTTTAACATTTAGCTTTTGGACTTGAAAGCAAATTGTAGGCTAGCTGATTAAAAAAGAGAATATTAGGTTCTTATTTTCACTTGACCACTAATCCATCACCAAGTCAACACCAATGTTTTTCTGTGCTATAATGCTTGCTGTTCTTTTCTGTATATATATTGTTGACAACTCTTTCAGATTCACAGTGGTTAAGTTTTCTTCAAAATGGAGTTGAAGATATTACAACAGTATATATTAGGAGGGATCATAGCTACTTGGTTAGGTTTTGCTCTGATCTATTTCTTGGGTGTGAAAAAGAGCAAACCAGCTGATGATAATTTGGATTTGCATAAACAGGTCAATGAGTTGGTTAGGATTCAGCCGCAGAACGATGGATCCCCAGAGGTAATAATCGTTGGTGCTGGTGTAGCTGGTGCAGCCCTTGCCTATAGTCTTGGCAAGGTATGCTTCCTTTCTTTCTCTAGAATTAGGATTCATTAGTTTTCATCATCAATTCCTATATATCTTTTCTGGTTCCTTATTCATGCTAAATGAGGATTGAACCCGAATGATGAAAATGAGAAACAAAGGAAAACAGACGATCACTAGAGACTCCAACTAATTCCTTTGGTTCTACCGTTTATATATATAGGATGGCCGACGAATTCTTGTCATAGAAAGAGACCTGGGATTGCAAGATAGAATTGTCGGAGAATTGCTCCAACCTGGTGGCTACATGAAATTGATCGACTTGGACTTAGAAGGTATGTAAGTTACCACCATTACCGATGGTGAGGCATGAACAGAAGATTCATGTCAATATAGCACCATAAGAAAATCTGTTTTATAGGATATCAAATATGTATAAATGGCATAATAGAGACTGTTTTATAGGATCAAACAATTGTGCGTTCTATTTAAATGTATTACAATAAGTTGATACGACACCCAAAAGCGTCCTAATAAGTTCTTAAGATATTTTTTTAAATAAATATTTCCATTAATCTTTTTTATTCGACATTATTTGAAAACTCTCTTATATAAAAAAACTCATAGAACATTTTATTTTGAAAGTGTTCTAAAAAAATGTTGAAACCCCCAAAAGCATCATATCAACTTTTTGTGACACTTTTACATAGGACACACCATTGTTCGGTCCTAGAAACTTAAGTCCTATAAAACAATATCTATTAGAATATTTCGACATATTTGACGTCCTATAAAAATGTATTCTAGCCATCTTTTTCCTGTCCATCTCTCTTAAACAGCAAATAGGAGAAGCACAAAAATACCCGTTAAAGAACCATTTGAAGAGCACTGATACCAAAAGAAATGCATTTTTGTGCCAAACAGTGTTCTACGAGTTCAAACGTTGCGTTTTTATTTTTATTTTGCTACAGATTGTGTAGAAAACATCGATGCTCAAAAGGTGTTTGGCTATGCTTTGTTCAAGGAGGATAAAAGCACTAGACTGGCTTACCCATTGGAGAAGTTCACAAGAGATGTTTCAGGCAGGAGTTTTCACAATGGCAGATTCGTTCAACGAATGCGAGAGAAGGCTGCAACAGTCCCAAAGTAATTAATCGCTTTTATCTTCAATTCCAAAGTCATTTTTGATATTCAGTTCTTTAACTATTCATGTACGCACTTTCAGCGTGAGGCTTGAACAAGGGACAGTGACATCTCTTATCGAAGAGAAAGGAGCTGTCAAAGGCGTCCGCTACAAAACCAAAGCAGGCCAAGATATCACGGCCAATGCACCGCTTACTATCGTCTGTGATGGCTGTTTTTCGAATCTGAGACGTGGTCTGTGCAAACCTGAGGTAAGCATAACTATCATCCAAGATATTCACACACTAGCTACAACGAAATCGGCTTTATAAGATGTCAAAGATGCTTACATATCGTAATAGACTGTTTTATAGGACTTAAGTTCATGTAATCAAACAATTGTGTGTTCTATATAAAGGTGTGTTTTATAGGACTTATAGTTTTCAGGATCAAACAATTTTGTGTCACCATATGATGTTAGGATGTATTTGGGCATCGTAATAAGTTTTATACGACAATTTTGAAATAAAGTGTTCCATTAGTTTCTTACAAGACGGTCATTCTTTGTAACAAATTTTCAAATAATTTCATATAAAAATATTAATATGATGTTGTATTTCAAAATCGGCTTAAAAAACTATTCTGGAGGTGCACGACCGTTCTATTAACTTATTGTAAAACGTTTATATATGATCTACAATGGTAAGGTCTATAAACTTACCTCATAGTAAGCGGTTTATTAGGACACTTAAAAACCAGATATTGTTGCAGTGACATAGTGTATGCATTCAGAATGAAGCCTCATGATCAGATTATCTGCAGGTAGAGATCCCATCTTCATTTGTTGCATTACTTTTGAAGAACTGTGAGGCCCCATATCCGAATCATGGACATGTTATCTTGGCAGACCCTTCACCAATCTTGTGCTATCGTATCAGCAGTACCGAGATCAGGTGTTTAGTTGATATCCCAGGGAAGAAGATCCCTTCTGTTGGCAATGGTGAAATGGCCCTTTATTTGAAGACTAAGGTAGCTCCTCAGGTATGATTTCTTGCAAAAATATTCCCTTTTGATCTTTGATTAGTAGTTTTAGGCCCATTGCACACATTTGCTAAGCAAGATGTTGGTGATTTTAATGTCATCGGCCATCTGGATTCTCTCAATGTAGATTTCATGGATCCCAAGGCATTTATAGGTTCGAAATACTAATTTTGGAAAGTGGTTTTCTGATGATCCAAATCTGATTCATTGATATGTATATATATATCAACGAAACCTAGATTTATTAGACAAATATTCGCAGTGTTGTTTACCAATGCTTTTTGCTGTCATCAATTTTGTCATGACTTTTTCGTGTACTTTTAGATCCCTCCGGAACTGCAAGGTGGCTTCATTGCTGCGGTGGACGAAGGAAAGATAAAAACAATGGCTAATAGAAGCATGCCGGCTGCTCCACAACCCACCCCGGGTGCAATCCTGCTCGGGGATTCATTCAACATGCGACATCCTTTGACAGGAGGAGGAATGACAGTCGCTTTATCTGATGTTGTGGTTGTTCGTGATCTCCTCCGACCACTTGATAATTTAAACGACTCAATCGCCCTCTGCAAGTATCTTGACTCCTTTTACACCTTACGCAAGGTCGTCATACATACATACATACATACATATAGATGTATTGTCTCTTAAAATGCCATCAGATTACAACAAAAATCGGTTTTATAGGACGTCATATTATGTCTAAGTGTCTTCATAGGCTGGTTAATTAAATTCATAGGACCAAATAATTGTGTGTCCTATAAAGTCAACTTAATTGTACTAGATCAGGAAACTGAAGTTGTATCTTGTTTTCAGCCAGTCGCATCTACAATCAACACATTGGCTGGAGCATTGTACAAAGTGTTTTCGGCATCACCTGATCAAGCAAGGACAGAACTGCGGCAAGCATGTTTTGACTACTTGAGCCTCGGTGGCATGTGCTCAAGTGGACCCATTGCGCTATTATCCGGTCTAAACCCGAAGCCATCAAGCTTGGTGCTTCATTTCTTTTCAGTCGCCATCTTTGGTGTTGGCCGCTTGTTACTTCCATATCCTTCACCACGACGCACTTGGCTAGGTGCTAGATTGATCTTGGTACGTATTTATATATACATCTACACCACAATCCGACACCACTACGTGTTGCTAAATGCTAATTACCATCCTCGTACGCAACACCATTGGCATCATGATTTGTTGTCAAAAAAGTGGTGATGCTAATTTGCAACTAGTTTAGTTTTTTAACGTCACTAAATGGCAGCGGATGATATAACGGATCTTTGTGTTTCGGATGGCAGGATGCAGTAGGTATCATTTTGCCTATTCTAAGAGCCGAAGGAGCGTCCCAAATGTTATTATCGTCAACCGCAAATCCAGCATATTTTAAATCACCTTTTCTACATTGATCCTAATTCGTCTTTTTTCTATTCTCTTAAGAAATTGTATACACGTAGTTTTCTTTTTTAAATTATATGTTAAATTATGTGGCCAAAAACCTCTCCAACAAGCTCCATTGTGAGTGCTATTAGTATGTATGTTTTTTAGATATTGGTAACATTGATTTTGATCCAATGTAATTGTTACTAGATGTTGATAAGATATCAGCAGAATCATGATCATTTTGAGCTCTGCAGAATGAGCCGTTTTCAAGATCTTACGATGGCTGAAACACAGACCATCAAAGCATATATGTTCTAGTAATCTGTGGATGAAACCATAGAAGCCGGCATAACCCCGAAGTAGGCTGAACAGCTCCTTGAATCTTCTGCATGCCTCCAACACATTGAACTGGTGACTGTTGTAAAAAACACTAAATATTGAAAGATGTTTTCACTAAGAAACTAACAATCTTTCATTTACCAACAATCTGATACAACAGACTTTACAAACATATATATATATATATATATATATATATAAGTTCAACCAACACAACGCTTCACATATTATGATTGAACTGACACAACCAAAAATAACTTACTCCTACTGTCATATATAGTAACCACAACACGGGTCTGGAAGTTAATATCTTAACATTCCCCCTTAATCTAGACTTGCATAACTCCAAGTCTATCCTTCATCTTCAAGAAATCAGCAGACTTTAATGCTTTGGTGAGCACATCTGCCACTTGATCACTTGTTCTGTAGAAAATAACTTCAACATCTCCACACTTTACTAATTCACGAATAAAGTGATATTTGATCCTTATGTGCTTACTCTTTCCATGGTATACAGGATTCTTGGTAAGTGCCATTGCTGACTTGTTATCACATTGTATCCCTGTGGGTTCAAACTGAGGATGTTTTTGAAAGGTATTGAGATTTCTGTGTTGTATTTCAGTGTATAAAATCAATTTACAAAGGGGCTATATATAGCGAGGATGTATACATGGATAGGAGACTAATTAGGAGCTAAATTAGGTAAATATTTACAGCTACATTTTACAAGGCAATGATTACTATAACAGTTATGGAAAGAATAAATTAAATCAATGAGTTAATTTATTCTTGAAGGCAATGATTACTATAACAGTCGATTTTGGAAGGAAATTGACTCTCAACAAACTGAACATGGCGGGAGTGGTACAAGCGATGGTGACGGGATCATAACACTTATAGGCTGATTTGGAAGTAGAATACCCAAGGAAAAGACATGGAGTAGAACTGGGCTGGAGTTTGGAAGTGGTGTAGGGTCGTAGCCATGGATAGCACAAGCAACCAAAAGGTTTAAGCTTGGTGTAGTTAGGGGATTGACTGAAGAGATGTTGTAAGAAGTTTGATTGTTGAAAATGGGTGTAGGAAGCCTATTGATTAAATAAACTTCCGTTTGAAAGGCATGAGTCCAAAAGGTTAAGGGAAGTTTGGCATGGTGTAGGAGAGCTAGACATGTTTCAACTATGTGTCGATGGCGCCTTTCAGCAATACCATTTTGCTCAGGTGTATGAGGTGGAGTGGTGTAATGGGAAATACCATGTTGTTTGAGGAAAGGTAGAAGACCAATGTATTCTCCACCATTATCAATGAAGATAGATACAAGTGGTGTTTGGAAAAAAATTTCAACCAGAAGTTTGAACTGAGGAAACAAAGTGCCAACATTAGATTTCTTTTTCATTGGGTAGAGCCACACATATTTTGAAAAGTAGTCCACAAAGATTACATAATAATTAAAATGATCAATGGAACTTTGGACAGGACCCCACACATCAGAATATATCAATTGTAATGGTTTAGTAGCAACAAATGAGTTAAAGCCAAAAGGCAATTTATGACTCTTACTAATTGAACAAGATGGGCAATGCAAATCAGAAAGCTTGGAACTAAGGCCTAATTTTGAAAGAAGCGACTTGAAAACTTTTGTGGATGGATGACCAAAGGCATGATGCCATTGAAGTGGTGAAATTCTGGTGGTAACGTTTAGTTGAGAGATGGATGGTAGCCTAGAAGGTAGCTTGGCATAGTACACATCTTCATAGTTCTCCCCCTGCATGAGACACGCCCCCGTGCGAAGATCCTTCACAAAAAAATAAGATGGAAAAAATTCAACAGAAACCCGGTTAGTCTTGCATAATTTAGCCACAAAAATAAGGTTCCTTTGCAAGTATGGAACACATAACACATGAGGTAAGTGTAGAGTCTTAAGTGATGTGTTAATATGTTTAGAGCCAACATGTGAAAATTTTAAACTATTACCGTTCCCAAGTATAATTTCATCTGGTCCGCCATAGTCTGAGACATTTTGAAGTGTGGAACGATCACCAGTGACGTGGTTGAAGGCACCACTGTCAAATAGCCAGGTTGGTGAAGCAGAAGGTGAACCAGTTGTGGTTATATTAGCCACTGGAGCATTCGACTGAGAGGTATTGGCAGTGACATTGTTGTCTCGTAAAAAACGAGATAGCTTGCGACAGTCACGAGTCATATGACCTGGAATGTGACAGAACTGGCAATAGGGATTGGACCTGTTTTGGCGATTTCCTCTAGAAGTTGAAGACGACCATTGAGTGCGATTGGTTGAAGTACGTTGTTGATTAGAGAAACGGTTGTTGGTGCCACATTGCTGGTTGAAATTATCCGATCGTCCAGGTTGTCGATTGAACTGTCTTGCAGTATAATTAGCCGTGGTTAGCACAGGTTCAGGGGCTGCAGTTTGTTCTTTAAGAGCTCGCTCAAAATCAGTCAATTTGTCAAATAACTCTGAGTAAGACAGTGGTGATTCACGTACTTTGATCGCAGCAACGATAGTACTATATTCATCACCAAGTTGTGATAAGATATGAACCAGTAAATCTTCTTCTGTAACAGGGCTTTGTGCAAGCGCTAATTCATCAGCAATGGCTCGCATATCCTGAAGATATTCGGCTATTGAACGAGAACCTTTGGGATTTTTGACAAGTTTGGACTTGAGAGAGATGACACGAGATCTGGACCCACTAGCGAAACTGGCATTGAGTCTTTCCCAGCCCTCTCGTGAAGTAGTAGCTGACGAAATTAGAGGTTGAATGTAGTCTGAGCAGCAACCGAGAATAACACTGAATATTATCTGATCTTGGCGGTACCAAGGCAGATACTCTGGATTCAGTTTGGGACCGTCTTTGTCATCCAGAAATTGTGGAGGCTGTTTATCGCCAAAGATGAACGCATCGAGCTCAAGCCCTATTAGGGTTGATTCAACTTGACGACGCCAGACAGGAAAATTGTTGGCGGTGAGTCTGATTGGGAAATGAGTTGCAGCAGTAATCTGGATTGTGGTTTTTGATGCCATTGGAAGCGTAGGGGTAAGAAAGAATAAGAAGGAGGATCAGCTCTTTAGAGCAATTGCAGCTTTGATACCATGAAAGGTATTGAGATTTCTGTGTTGTATTTCAGTGTATAAAATCAATTTACAAAAGGGCTATATATAGCGAGGATGTATACATGGATAGGAGACTAATTAGGAGCTAAATTAGGTAAACATTTACAGCTACATTTTACAAGGCAATGATTACTATAACAGTTATGGAAAGAATAAATTAAATCAATGATTTAATTTATTCTTGATATGTAATAGTTTTAGTTCTTCAGATATACCTCTCATCCAAATGGCTTGACATCCTACCAAAGATACACTCATATACTCTGCCTCTGCTGAGGATAGAGCTACGACTCTTTGCTTCTTGAACCCATTCTTTTCAAAATAACCATCTATACGGCTATACCAAGCACAGACCATATAATGCTTTCTTTAATTTACATACCTTATTCGTCTCGTGCTCTTTGATATATCCAGGAGGTTGATCTATGTAGACTTCTTCATTTAGATAGCCGTTAATAAACGTCGATTTAACGTCCATCTGGTGTATTCTCCAATTTCTTTGAGCAGCGAAAGACACAACCAAACGTATAGTCTCAAGACGTATCACTGGGGCAAACACTTCATTATAATCAATCCCAAACTTCTGCTTGTAGCCTTTTACGACCAAACATGCTTTATGCTTCTCGATGTCACCATTTTCATTTAGTTTGGTCCTACAGACCCATTTCACGCCTATAGACTTGTGTCCTTGTGGTAAATCGGCCCCAAGTCCCATGTGTCATTCTTTAAAATGGATTCAATCTCTGAATCCATTGCTTTTCTCCATTTATCACTCTTAACTGCTATTTCAAAATCTACTGGGTTGGGTCTGCATCGGCGAATAATACGAAATCCACCAGTTCACTGTCTAAAATTTGTTGTGATCTTGCATAGACATTCATCAAACTCTTCATCTTAAGTGGTGTTGACTCGGGTGAGGTAAGTGGAGATGATGTTAATGATGATGATGCAATAGAACTGGATGGTGGTGATTGATTAAGTGTGGAAATAGGATCATGTACCTGATCAGAATCCATATTGGCATTGTCTTGTGATTCTTCTTCAAAAGCGGTAACCTTTGTCTTATCTGCTTCCAATGTCCACTCCCATGCTTTATCTTCCATGAACAACACATCCGTGTTTATAATCACTTTGCTTGTGATTCCGTTGTACAACTTGTATGCCTTAGAAACTTCGCTATACCCGATAAAAATGCATTTTTCAGATCTATCATCTAGCTTTCCGCGGTTGAAACAGGAATGCGAAAGTATGCTATACAACTGAACACTCTTAGATAGGCTACGGTTGGCTTGTACCCACTCCACACTCTTAGATGGGTTATGGTTGGCTTGTACCCACTCCACATGTTGAGGAGTGATTCCTTATAGACTTCTGATTGCTATATTTAAAACGTATATGGCACACACCACAGCTTCAGCCCAGAATCTGTCCGGTAAGAATTTAAACTTTAACATGTTTCTTGCCAATTCCATGAACGCCCTATTCTTCCTTTCTGCAACCCCGTTCTGTTGTCGGGTGTATCGGATGGACTTTTGATGTTTAATTCCATGTTCTTTAGGAAAGATTCAAACTATTGGGATGTGTACTCACCCCCATTATCAGATCGCAAAACCTTGATACCTAATCCACTTTGTTTTTCAACAAAAGATTTGAAGCTTTTAAAATTTTTGAATACGTGTGATTTTTCATGCAAAAAATACACCCAAGCTTTCCTACTAAAATCATCAATGAAGGTGAGTATATACTTACTTCCCCCTATAGGCGGTGTTCTTATGGGTCCACACACATCCATATGAACTAATTTGAGAGGACACTTTGCTCTCCATGCTTCTTCTTTTGGAAAAGGATTTCTTGCATGTTTTCCAAGTTCCCAAAAAACCTCACATTGTTGGTTTGTACCGTTGAGACTTGGTATGCCCCTTAATGGACTAAAGATCCAAGACTTAGATGCCCAAACCTTAAATGCCATAATCTTGATTTATCTTGAATGTACATGCTGAATGCAGACACGTTTCCTTATTAAACTTCACTGGAATTATTGGTTGTCATCTTGACCTTACTATGTGTCCCACAATATGATCAATCTTCAATTATCAACATGAATCTATGGCAATCTTCATAAAGAACATCAAGAACACTAAGAAGGTCTAGAGAGAAAAAGTCAATTGGTTGACTCAAGTATATTTCCTCTCAATGTACGTATTACAAATGAGCTCCATTCTCTCTACAATTCACTACAAAACAAAACTTATTTATAGGTCAAACTATAAAGCTCTAGTCAAAGTCAACAATGACTTACAAAGTCGAACACTCTAAAATTACAATGTTAAACCTTTCAAGACGAATACAATTTAACACTAAAATTTAATCCTAACATTATCCCCTTTGTATTTAGGCTTGAAAGAATTTGCACTCTTTGAATCCCTTTGAACTTTGACGTTTTAAGCTTTTTATGACTTTTTGAAATCTTCAATATAATCTTCTAACATTCTTTGCTTTATGATCTTCAGATAATCTTCTGTTGAGAAAATATTCCAACATTCTCCCCCTCGAATGTAAAATAAAACGATCTTCTCTTTTTACAATGAAGAACAATAACAGTCACAGTCTGCAGTAATAATCTTCAGAATATGATCTTAAAAGAATTTTTTCAGATAACTTTCACAAACATTCTCCCTATTACAAACATTCTCCTTTTTGAGAAATCTTTTTCAGTAAACTCTTGTTAAGATGAGATCTTCACATTCAACTCTCTTTCAATCATTGTAGCACAAGAATAATCTTCAGTCAATGCATTCACACTCCATGAGTCTTTTGCCGATTCCCGATCTTCAGAAATTGATTATTTCATTCATTATATCATACTCCCCCTTATGATGAAATGAGAAGCATTTGCATCATACACCAGAATGAATGAAATTTTCAACGTGTGCCGTCAAATTCGTAAAATTGTAAGTAGATCTTTTCAAATCCACTTGTATAATCTTTTCAGATTAAGAAGATGGGAAAATAACCAATTTCAACTTATGAAATTGTTTTCAATCTTATAAAAAGATTGGCCTGTGAATATAACAAATATATTCAGTACAACGAATGTACTTCATATATGAGACTTTTTGAGGTTTATCTCACCAGGACTTTCATTCAATCATCGATAGCTTAATAATAGCATATCTATGAATGTTACGACAAAATAACATATAAGTTGCAAAATCTATGTAGTGTAGAAAAATAAAGCAACATATGCTTCTGTTTAAGCTCAAAAAGATAAATCAATGTGGACTACACAAATTTATCTGACTCAAGTCATGATCAAAAGAACTTGAAGGGCGGGGGACATATATCCTTCTTTTTCAATATCAATTTTCTCCGAATGAGAATCTGATAGATTGTGATCTGCGTGCCCCAAGTTTTATTGAAACACTTATCTGTTAAGAGATAAATGAGTAGCTGGTGGGGTTGTGACAAGAATTGGCCTGGCCTTTGCCTTTTTCAATATTAGTCTCGAAAGAATTGAGAACTAATAGATTTCATGGTATGCCCGGAATTTAGAGGTTAGAACAAGATTATTTTGATCTTTTAATCCTGACACAACTCTCATCAATTCTTTTGGCTCACAACAACTACCCCTCTCATTTTCATTTTAAGCTCAGCATATAAACCCATTTTGAGTTTAAGCTCACTCAGATATGGTTGTTCTCATGGGTAGGTATGTCGGTTCTGACATTCTATAGAGGTATTTATGTAAAGCACTCAGTCCCTCCTAGAATTAATAATGTAAGCTCATTTGATCACAAACAGTTGATCAAAATATCATTGCAATGATGCTCAAATGATCAGATAAAAATTGATCAAGAAAAATGTAGCAATTAAGCATAGTCAACAAGGAGTGATGTTCAAAACAGATTATTCAGAATATGTGAGAGAAATGAATAAAGATCTGTAAGTACAAGTTTACAGATTCAGATATTCAAATAATAATGAAATGTGTATCAATCAAAGTAAAAAAATATCAAAAAACAACTTTGATTACATATGAGTGTATTATCACCGAAAATGATTTTCATTAAAGAGACGTGATAATAACAGTTTGAAGAATGGCTGAAACAAGTATTGGAATTATGTACGATGAGAAATTACGCAAGTAAAAACTCAGGAAATGCATGTTCATAAAATGTACTCGTTTCAGAAATCAATTCAATTTCCAAAAACATTTATTAAAATTTTTCCAGAGACTCCCATAGAAAATAGATTTTCGTAGTATTTCATTTCAACTCAAAATAATAATAAAAAAATGGAAACATAGTGGCTCGGGTCCTAAACTATGTTGTTCAGAAGCCATATTCATTTCAACGCGAGTCCTGAACTGATTTATTCAAAAACCATTTATAATTCAGCATGTGTCCTAAAATGTTTTGTTCAGAAACCACTATTGGACATAATATAAACTCCCCCTGCATTTGTGTATCTTATAAATTATTTTCTGATAAGCACAGTAATGACACACCTGCAAAAACAAATCAAACAGATTTTGGTACCCAGACGAACTTGTGTCCTTTATTAGTATCAGGTTGGTGTATGTTGTAACTGCCAAACCATCTATTACTGTTAGATGTCTTCTTTTTAACACTTTTAACAGTTTGATCAGATATACAATATGATCCATACCAGTTGTTATCATACATGTTAAAATTATTCCAGCTTTTCTGATAGTTGTTGTCTTCATACCACCTGTTGTACCTTTTCTTGTTAATAAGATCAGTGGTTCTGCATGTTGAGCACATGATTCTTCTCTTGCTAAGATTGATTAGATCATTAGTGGATCTCATAATATAAGGAAAAATAGGATTAGTAACAACAGAGTTATGAGACGAAACAGAATCAGCTTTATTAACCCAAACATTTTTAACTTTTGAATGATAATTAGGTGATCCAATGACATACCCTTGATAATACTAATATGAAGAACGAGAACTGTTCTTAGAAACAGTTGATTTAGGATTGCTTGTATAACTGTTAGATTTAACACTAGAACAATCATAAAAGCTGGTTTTACACTGTGATTGAAAACCAGTTGAGCTTTGAGCACTAAAAAAGTCTTTTACTTTATTTAATAATTGGTCTCTTTCTACAACAACTAAATCGTACTTCTTTTTAAGCTTAGTTCTTATGTTCAATTCAGTTTCAAGTTCTGTCTTTAGATCAGACAATTTCTTTGAAGTATCAAGAAGCTTACCTTCTAACTCCTTTTTCAACTTCTCAAACATTTTTCTTTCTTTCTCAAAATTCTTTCTTTCTTCATCTGAACTGCTCTTATCATTTTCAGAAGTAATGTCGAGCCATTTTTTCTTCTCTACAAGCTCTTTGACAATTGCTGCATATTTCTTAGCAGTATTTCTCTTTTCAAGAGCAAACAGTCGTTTCTTTTCATCCAGTGTTTTTTGCTTTTGAGCAATGCTTTCAGACAATTCAAGATTTCTTGCTCAGACATTCTTCTTTAATCTTTTTCTTTTCTTTATCAACATTGGCTCGTTCCAAGATGATAAGTTGTTCAAAATCAGAGATTTGCTTTAAAAGCATTTTAGCATTCAGCTCCAACGAGTTAATCTTATTCTCAAAAGAAATTCGTTCAGTATCAAGTCTTTTCTCAACTTCTATTAACCTTTTCTTCTCTTTCTCCAAAACTTTCCTCTCATCAATCAAACTCTTCTCAGTTTCCAAAAACTTATCTTTCTCTTGTTTCAGTAATTTCCTTACATCAATCAATTCACTTTCAGATTTACGAAATTTCTCAATTAGTTCCTCAACTTCTTTATGATTATTTCCTTGAAGGTTCCTCTCAGCATTCAGTTCCGACTCAGCTTTACGAAGTTTATTAACTAAATATTGTTTTATCTTGTTTGAACTTCTTATTTCATCCTCTAACTCTTTCCTTTCAGCATCCAAAGTTTTCTCAAGTTTGCTAATCTAGAACTTGGAATCATTTTCAACTTGTTATATAGCTTCTTTATGTTCCCTTAGTAAATCTTTAACAAGTTCTTCATTTGAATGATTTTAATAAAACATGTGTATATATTTGTCTTTATAGATCTGCAGATTTATCTCCAATTCACAGATCTTTTCTTTCAGCTTCTTGCTCTCCTTCTCAAAGAATGATGCCATTAAAATTCAAAGATTGATCAAAAGAATCTATACAGTATTCGAAATCAGACAAAGAAATCACAATCCAAAAATATCACACAGATAAAATCAATAATCGCAAAAATTTCTTAGAAAGAATCAAAAACTGCTCAGATTTGAAAAAATCAGTGAAAACAGTCAAAAACAGTAAAACAGTCAAAAACTGTTAAAATTGTTCAAAACAGTTCACAAAAATAGAAAATCAGCTCAAAAACAGTTAAACTGCTCAAATCACAGAAATTTTGATGAAAATCTGATAAAAAATGGTGAAATCCATATAAAACTGATCAAAATGAAGAAAATCTGAAATCTAGATAAAAATGGTTTTGAAAATATCAACTTTTGGCAAATGAATGTTCAAAATTGGATGAAGTGATGTAAGAGGATGCCAAAATCGGATAAAACTTGAAAATATACTAAGTATGGAACTCAAAATCGGATGAAGCTTGAAAAACTAAGTCTTTTGGCCGAGAGACTCAAATCTGGGTGAAGGAGGTGATCGAGGTAGGTCTAAATCGGTTGAAGGGGTGTGCGAGCTAAGTCTAATCCTTGTGAAGGGTTGTCCGAGGATTGACTGTATCCGAGTGATGCACGCAACTAAGTATAAACCTCGGACAAGGCAGTGTCCAGGTTAGTTTGAATACGGACAAAGTTGAGCGAGATAAACTTAAATCGTGTGAAGGGGTTACCGAGGAAAGGTTAAATCGGTCAAGGTTGTTACACAAGGAAGGTCAAGTCCGGGTGAAGGGGTGTTCGGATAAAACTTTGATCTCGGCTAAGGTTTGAGCGAGGAAGGAATCTGGGTAAGGCTGTTGAGCGATGAAAACTTGAATCCGGCTAGGATATTGACCGAGTTATACCAAATCTGGACAAAAGGGTGTCTGGTTTACACTTGAAAAACGGCTAAGTCTAAAGAATCCGACTGCATGGTGAGCAATTTAAAACCTAATCCTATCAAGACTATGTGCGATTTAAACCTAAATCCGGTCACTTTGAGCAATTTAAGACTTGAAATATGCTAAGTCATGAAATCCGATTAAGCTATGAACGATTTAGGCTCATCAAAAACACACAAAAAAAAAAAAAAACACAACTTTTTCACCAAAATATGGATCAAAATCAGACTTTTTATGAATTTTTTTCAAGAACACCAAACTTTCAAAAATCACAAAAAATAACATATCTCGAAAACGGATGATCAAATCAAGGAATTTTGTGAATAACAAAGATTCACAAATCTATTACGCATACATTGATCATCATTTTAACATCAAATCACCAAAAATTGAAAGATCTGAGAAGAAATTTTAAGTAAAGTGAAGAACACTTTCAAGAACACTTTTGGAAAAAGATGAACAAAATATGAAATTCCAGAAATTTTCAACTTTTGGATGTTTTCTTCAAATCGATTTCACTGTATTTGGCTCTGTAACCAATTGTGTGTCCCACAACGTGATCAATCTTCAATTATCAACATGAATCTATGACAATCTTCATAAAGAACATCAAGAACACTAAGAAGGTCTAGACAGAAAAAGTCAATTGGTCAAGTCAAGTATATTTCCTCTTAATTTACGTATTACAAATGAGCTCCCTTCTCTCTACAATTCACTACAAGACAAAACCTATTTATAGGTCAAACTATAAAGCTCTAGTCAAAGTCAACAATGACTTACAAAGTCAAACACTCTAAAATTACAATAGTAAGCCTTTTAAGACGAATATAATTTAACACTAAAATTCAATCATAACACTTACCCAATAAGTTTCTATTTACGTCTCTAATAGGGCATTGATCCTTAAAGAAATGAACATCATAGTCCTTCACTATCGATTGTCCAATACTCAATAAGTTGTGTTTGAGTGTCGGCACGTAATAAACATCACTTATTCTTTTAACACCCATGTGGGTGTTCACGTCAATATCTCCTTTCCCTTGATTTTAATGTTTTATTTTTTTATCTCAGTTGATGTTATAATATGGTTTTATGTGGTTCTTGATAGAGTGATATTGTTTTATGTTTGAATAAAATATAAATATGAAGATATCATAAAAGATTGAAATAAAGATATTGATATTAGTATTAAACTAACTATTTAAAATTTCATTTTTTATATATTTATTTAATTCATTTTTTATTTTTAAT
>NC_037529.1:62301078-62338578 GCF_001531365.2 Cynara cardunculus var. scolymus
TTGAAAATTATATAAATAAAATTTTTATATTTAAAAAATATATTTTTTTTAATTTAATTATGTTTATCTGTAATTATTATATGAAATTTTAATAAGTTGTATTTATACACAATTTATGTATAATCTTAAATTTTAAGTAATATGCACAGGCCCGTTTCTGACATTTTTTAGGCCCTGAACGAACATAAAAACAGGGCCCCCACTGCAAGAAACAAGGCTTTTAGCAACGACTTTTGTTGTCGCTAAAAGTCCGTTTATCATTAGAAATAGTATATAACAACAACATGTCATCCCTATAACTTATGAAACATGTTATCGCTAAAAGGCGCATCGTCAAAACTCACTTTTCTTGTAGTGACCTTCAGTAATAAATGTTTTTCATTAGTATAAAATTGAGTACAAGAAATGTTAATAATTTACTGAGTAAAAAAATCTTATTTATCTATATTATAGATATATAAGAGAGTACTTAAATTTACGTACTTCTTATTATGTAATTTCAAACCAAGAGTATAGAAACTATGGTTGATAAATTTTTATAAAAAGTATGAAAATTTTACTTTATAACAAGAAATATATGTTATTTTGATACAAAAAGAGATTTCGTGTTAATGAAATAATCATAAGGTCAATGAGAGATCAATAATAAAGAAGATTATCAAAGTTTTTTAGACAAGTAGACAAATGAAGATTAATAAGAATATGAAAGAAAAGATGATCCATTGAGATCTAGTAAAAATAAATAATGAATTAAACATATAATATGCAAGTTCAACAAATGATTGTTTGAGCACTTAAATAGAATCTTGTGGTGTGGTGGAATCCCAATGAAATATACATAAGTCAAACAATTGATGAAAATATTTAAATTCTATTTTTCTTTTTTTTTTGCTCAACTAAAATAAAATGTTAATATTAAAAGTTTATGGAACATGACATATATAAGAGACATTACTAAATACATCTAGTAGAAAAAACTTATTGATTAATCACAAAACCATGAAACACGTCATAAATCATAAGAACAATATATTAATTGTAAAAATAAAATAAAATATTTTATGTAGAAACAAAAATAAATAACAATAGTCAACAAAAATAATTAGAACAACATAACCAATAGTCAATAAAAATAGAAATTGATAAAAATATCTAACAAAAATATATAGCAATAACAAGCACATGATCTTAACGTTGAATTGTTAAAGCATGAAAATAGTCAAGCATATAGAGATAGCAATAGCCAATATCATTGGACCTTGTTGGAGATAAAAAAAATTATTGGGACAATAAACAATAACATATAATGAATGATCAATTTATTTTTTTTATTTTCTTCTCCAATGTAATTAGTTGATATATTTTTGGTCCCTTATTATCTACTAAATTATTTTTGTCTCTTATTATATGCTACAATTTTTTGGTTTCTTTAATTTATTAAATTATTTTAGACTACTATATACTTTAAGGGAAAAATTTGGGTCCCTTATATTTTTGGGCTTTGGGCGTCCACCCGTGCCGCCCTCCCCCAGGGACGGCCCTGAATATGCATTAATAAGTAATATTTTATACAAATAGTTTTCAATTTTTTTTATCAAACACTTTATAATATAGTATAAATAATATACATTCTTTTTTAAGAGATCCGTTCCATAATTTATATACATCGATAGGGATGTAATTTACTCAAAAGAAAAAGAACAAAAACACGCCATAGCTGGGACACGGAAGTTCACCTTTACCCCCGGAATTAAGTGGAAGAAGGCTTCTTTTTACTAATCTACCCTCCTCACTCATCGTGCGTCCTTCCCTATCGCTCCTCCATGCTCACAGACTGCCTCCATCGCACCCTTCATCAATCGGCGACGGCGACGGGACGGCCCTAACCTTCTCCTTCTCCATCTCGACGGCGACGGGACGGCCCTAACCTTCTCCTTCATCTCGACGAGTTCTACAGGTAGACGATTGCCCTAACCTTCTCCTTCTTCATCTCGACGAGTTCTACAGGTAGATGATTGCCCTAACCTTCTCCTTCTCCATCTCGACGGAGACGGGAGTTCTAGTCCATACACACAGTCCGCCTCCATCGCTATACCTTCTCCTTCATCAGGTACACGATTGCCCTAACCTTCTCCTTCTCCATCGCTATGTTTGAATCGATTTAGGGTTTGCTAGGTTTGAATCGATTTAGGGTTTGCTTTGCTTGAATCGGCTGTTTAATCAAGCAATCCCAAACCAAGAAAAATCAGCAACATGCAAATTAGTAACTTATCCCTTTCATTGTTTTTGTTTTTTTTAACTATGCCCTTCTGTGGGTGGGTGAGTTTGAATCTGGTTGTAATGCTCTAGCAATTCAAATTGGGGATTGTTTGTAGTGTATATGGACAACTGATCAAGATTATATTCTGCAGTAAAATGATGTTTTGTTTTTTAATTCATAAACTGAATCTGCAGATTATATTCTTGCCATATTCTTACCAAATGAATGTGAGTTTTTAATTAAGATTGATTTTGGTGAAAATACACTAAACAGCTCACTAAGGGTAAATTGGTCATTTTAACCGGTTCTGTCCTGTCCTGACTTACCAAACGCTGTCCTGTCCTGTCTGCTGCTTACCAAACGCACCCTATCGGCTGCATCCCTCAAACTCTCCCAACTCAGCCTTTTCACGATCGGACACCACCACCGTCTCCATCTCTCTCGGCCACCGCCAACATTAATAATAACTCTCTCAGCCATCTCTCGGTTTCCCTTTGCTCTCGATCGCCTACTCCCTCTCTCTTAGCAAACCCTAGTCGTCCTCGTCAGGTATCTCTCTTTCAATTCTTTTTTCTGTCAAATGCTGCTATTTCCAGTTATTGTGTTTTACTTTGAGATTTGTCTTCTTATATTGTTTCATCTAAGAGGGGAGCTGCTTTCGAGACTTGTTTGTGTGTTTTAGGGCTGGCCCTTGATATAGGCCGTGGGGCCGACGAATTACCGTTTCAATTTTTATCCCTTGGACTTCAATCACATGCCCTATCACGAATTTAGATTCACGCTATTGTCTCTCTCACTCTCTGCCTAGACTTCTAGTATGTTCCATCTTCTGTTTCTTGTTTGCTTTTTGTATGAACACCAAGTGTGAAGATTTAATTGACGTCAATGTTATAGAAAGTTTGATGAACACCGGCGATGTCGATTTCTTTGACTGGGCCTTCGATTTCTTTGATGGGTTTTGTTGGTTTTCAGTGAGCACCTGAGGTTCGATTTAATACCCCAATGTGTAATATACTGGGCCTTCGATTTCTATGATGGGTTTTGTAGCTTTGCCTTTGGGACTTTTTGTAGGAACATAAAATCTTAAGGGGTTAAGTTAAATTCTCCCCGTCTATTTTTGCTGTTGGTCTTGTCTATGTTGGTGGCTGGAAGTCACCGTAGACCAGGGAGAAGGTATCAGTTTTGTAGAGTTGTAATGCAATTTCAATGTTTAGGCCATAAAATGCATTGTCATCACTTGATAGGGTTTTCAGTTGAGAAAACCTACGTGAAACCATGAGAATATTGAATCCGAAGCTTTAACCGGTATTTGGCATGAATGAGAATGACTAATGTTAATGTTTTATTGAGGATTGCTTATTAGCAGCATCCACTAGAGGAACTAATTTCACCATTTCAAGACTAAGAAACCAAGTACTAACATCATGATATATCGTTGGAAGTTGGAACTAAAACATAGAGATGATAGAAGGTTTTCATCTCAATGTTTTAAATAGGCACTGTGTGTTCAAATTATTCACTCAAACTTAGTATGGCAGTTGACGAAATTCAAGAACAATTGGAATTATATTTGAATATGTTTAATTGTTTTTAGTGGGGGAATTGCCTGATCCAAATCCTTACGCCATAGAAAAGAAATAAAAGTAGAAACAACGAGCTATTGGACTGTACTTTCTGCTGCAACTGTCAATGATTTTGGCTGGATTTCATGTTATGGAACTTTTATGGAATTTAGGTCATCACACAATGGGAGATATATGGATTTAAGATCAACATTCATATATGTCCTTTATCCTGATAAGAATGGTACACATATTGACACTAAACTCACCTTACTATGGGTATGTTTTTCTTAATTTCCCTTCTTTGTTCCTATGACCTTTCGATGATTACTTTGGATTTTGAGAAAAATCAACTAGCTTTTAAAAGTAACATATAAGTCTTTTGAGTTGGTTCTTAAATTTTCCAGAACCTCTTTGGTACCTACTGTGTGCTATATTCATTTATGGTCTTCATCTGAAAAAGAATGTCACACACACACTAAACTCATATTTATGTGTGTCTTTTCTTTTTAGGGATGAGTTCCTGGGTTGACTAGGTTCCAGAACCCTTAAAATAAGTACGTTTTGTTGTTGCTTTTATGTATGTAGTGTGTCTGTGTGTATATATATTGGGGGCAATTTTTTTGGTTTTACACCCAGAGCATCAAAAATCTCAGGACCTGTCCAGGTTTTACTTCTTGGTTTTACTAGAAAGTTGGGATCCTAGATATTTTGCTTTTAAAAGGCTAAAAACATCTAATGAACTTGCTTTTAAAGATATATTTTCTCTTTTAGTTGGGTTAGTTGATTTTGAGGAGTATGGCTACTATAAGATCTAGAATAGATGGGGTTTCTGATTTTGCCATTGATCTTCTACTGTAAACTCGCTTTCCAAGTACCAATGCTGATCTTTTATATATCCAATTATTGCTTGGTATTGAGTAGTCATTTGCATCAATTAATTATCTGTCATCAAAAATTTAAATAGTTCTAGAGTCCCTGAAGTGAACGTAAGTCAAATCTGTGAACATGATATTTATCTCTGTATTTAAGGTACCAATGTAAAGGCTGCACATGTAGATGCACTTGTCATAATTAGCAATTGGGTATCAAAAGACTTCACATTATTCATGCATAAGTGAGCATGTACATGAATGCACTTTTTCTTCTCTTTCTTACATTTTTTTGTTGTTCTTTCAACTTTCCTGCTGAAATGTTCATTTCTATGTCCAGAAAAGAATTTCATGATTTTCCATTTTCGGTGTTGTCCAAATGGCTTTATGACGAACACACCTACATACTGTAGTTCCAATTTATCCCAAATGCTACTCGAACATTTAAAATGCTCAAATTTGAGGAGACTACCCAGAGTCATATCCTGGCTCTGCCCCTGCATCTGATACATTGTGCATTGCGTGTTTACTTTTCTGCCAATCAGGAGTTATTTTCAGAGTGTTGGTACCTGCCTTTGTCACCATTAAATTAATTGATTCTGTTCGAGTTTTCTTAGACAGGGAAAAACCGAATTTGCATAGAATTGATTTTATCTTCTTCAATTGTGTTAGTTGAGATACGTAAAAGCCCTCCTGTTCACTTTATTCAAAATCCAAGTTCTTTTGTCTTTGGTTCATAACTCTTGTTGTAGTTCTTCACTTCATTGAAGAATTTTGGTAAATTTTTGTGACAGTTCATCTTTATGCGTCTATCCTAATAGACCTAAAAATCATTGTTGGCTATATGTTTGAATCATTTTCACCATGCTCATATTGCCTTCTCTTTTTGGGAGACCAATTAGGTAGATAAATTTTTAGTCCTTATGATGCACAGATATATGCCTGTAACCATCTCGACTTATCATGCTACATTGCATTTTAAGTGTGTACTGTTGACAGTTGATAGTTGTATGTTTTTAATATTTTTTAGAGAATTAAGAGATGGATCTGGAGACGGAAAATAGAATTGCTGCGATTCTGATGAAAGAGGCAGCAGAATTGCGGCGACAAGCTGCAAGAGATGGAGTGGATGCATATCTTCGGCCTAACGTAAGGGGTCGGCCAAATTCACGTTTCCTCACTGCAACTGTTCTTGGTGTACAACAGTGTAAGTTATTTTGCCGCCATGGATCATTTGTTTTGTCATGTTCTTTTGATTTTTTTGACTTTGCATCATGGTTCTAGATAACTGGTTATGGCGTGTTATGGCTTCAAGGCTTGGGTTGGCCGCCACGTTAACCCCCGTGGCAACACTCTAAGGCTTGACTTGCATTGTAGCGCGTTATGGCGGGTTACTACACGTTATTATGTAAAGTGTGGGGTTACTTTAATATATAACTTGAGGGATAAATGATAATAATGTATGAGACCTAGGACTTAAATGAACATAAAAAGGGAACTTAAAAACTAAAACCTTAAATAGGTATATACTTGCTCACATTCCCGTACATGAAAAGTTGAACACGAATTCTTTGAGAATTGAAAAAAATAGTGAGTATATAGATTCAAGAGATTAATCTTTATTTTGCACTCTTGATATCATTTTCTATAAGTATCGATGGTTCTTCTTTCTTTTGTTAGTTTTATTACTTTATATGAATATAATTTGTTCTACAGTATTATTAAAAACACTAATGAATACAAGTGTGGGTGGGTGGGTGTTTGTCTCTATATATATAAGATGCAGTCAATACACCCAAAACCACACCTGTAACCAAAGTTAATTTGCGAGGTAGCATCCTGAATTTAACTGGGGTTCGCGGTGGTGGAGGGACTGAATCGGAAAAAAGAGGGATTTTAGTTGTAAGATATCTAATGAAACCGTTGCTGGAATTGATATATTTACCGACGCACAAAGAAACTAATACTGTTGCGAATGAACATATATATGAATATATATATATATATATATATATATGCCGCCTTAGGGCACTTCTTGAAAAACGCCGTGGCCTTTCCTTACCTCATAAGGCTTGAGGCTTGATCTTGCCGCCACGCCTCACAGAATCTTGCTTTGCATAAAGATGTCAAATGGATTTGGCTTTGCAGTGCTTGATTGAAAAGAACTAATTATCTACATGTGAAGTTGGGCAAATGCTGTGAATCTTCCCTCATTTAATGAGGTTTCATATACAACATATATTTAACATGTGGAAACATTTTGGATCCTCTAGCTCATATTATCTTTGTTTTTTTTTCAATTTTCATCAACACTTATCTGGCTTAAAATAGTCTATGGCATACTTGTCACCCATGATTTTGGGATTGTCGAGCCATCTTAATTGAGCTGTTAACCAAGTAAAAAATGAATTCATCGACAAATATATGCATGCTAACATTATTATATAAGCCTTGGCAACACTTTTGTTTATGGTTTTTGTGTTTACTTTTAAAGAAAGTGAAAACTTGAGAAATACAAAGTTTGATAAACGTTTACATTTTCATAAAGCTCAAGATCATTTTACTAGTGTTTCAAAACGACAATTATAAATTGCAAACTTGATTATGATGTTTCTTTACATAATTGGTTTACAAAGATACACACATTGACTATTTAATTTTAACTTGATTGAGTTGTAAAACTCGGTAGAACATAGTGAGGATTGGGACTTAACCGGCTCTAAACCAAAACTGAACCGGTTTCAAACCAGTTTATATTGGTTCGGTTGTGTGGTTCATACTATTTTATATTTCGGTTTGTTTCTGGTTCAGTCTGGTTCCATTCCAGCCCAATGCCCCCCTAGTTTATATACTCTCCCAAAGTATTCATTTGCCATTAGCTTCATTCTGTTGCTAAATTTCTGCCTTTCCTCACCCTCGCTCTACCTTGTATAATGGAGACTAATGGGTTGAAGGCGGTGAGCATTTCTGGTACTGTTGCTATTGGACAAGAAAAAAGGGAAAACTTTTACAAAAGCCCGTATTTCGCGACTGTAACAATTGCTTTTTAGCTCCTTACATTATTATAAACTAATTGCTACATGTGATTCTTAAGCATGTATCCATAAACTGTTTTGTGCTACCAGACACTTGCAAGTTTTTTTCTAGGGATCTGCCCACAATTGGTGGTTGGTTTTGGACAATATATTTCATAAAATTAGGTCAATTTGAATCTATAATGCAGTTGGTAAAGCCGTGCTTTTTTAGTACATGCCTGTATTTTTCTTTTGCTGCATAACAGAAGCTTACTTTGAAAAAAATAACTAAAGGGGTTTCATCGGTTATCAGTAGATTACAATTATGTTGGTGGGTTATATCTTCATGTTAATATGCCTGGATGTTTGCATTGTTTGCCGCCTGACTCTTAACTGTTGTCTTCCAGCTAATCGAGCCGTTGAAGTAAATGAGATGTGGCGGGCACGTCAGAAGGAGAAAGAAATGGATGACAGGGTTAAGAAATCCGAGAAACGAGATAGAAGTAATGGAGTTAGAGATTCCCAAAAGGATGTAAGGTTTGAGGATTATGAAAGGAACCGGACTTCTATCTGCTCTTCAAGCAAAAGCACAAGTGAAGATGGACTAAGGGACAAAGAAATCGAGGAATTCTTGCACTCAAGGTACTCTCTTTCAATTGATGTTGTGAGTGCTTGCAGGCAGGCAGGTGCATGAGAAGGGCTATTTAGGAGAATAACCTTTCGACATTTTTTTTCTTCCTAAATGCATGTCCTTCTGACATATTTAAAAACGTCTCTGCCTAACAGAAGAATGCTTCTTTTTAAATAACCCTCCATGAGAGTGCTTGTGTATGCGCATATTTTGACATGGGTTGTTTTGCTTTTCAGATAAGCTATACGAGTCTCACTTGTTTGCTGATGGCAGGGCCAAGCGTGGTAGGGGTGCAGTTGGGTCCAGGATGGATGAGACAGGTCCATACCTCCCTGATTCCAAAGGAAAGAGCGCGGATGACATAGGATATAGAGAAAGCTGGGATAATCGAGCTATTTTAGGTCCAGAAAAGCCTCCTAATCTGAAGTCAAACTCATATTCGGATGAAGAAAGAGAGAGAAGGGGTAGCAGAAAGCATAAATCAAAAGAGAAGTCTAAAGATAAGAAAAAGAAAAGGGAGAAGAAAAGAAGTAAACATCACAAGTAAGATTATCTTATCTGTAATCTGTACAGTCATGATAGTAGTTGATATTTTGGACCTCAGCCACTGTGTCAAGAGAACCAGTATGCATTTTGAAATGCCAACATATATCTGATACAAATACCCATCTGTACTTGCTCATTGAAATGGCTTTGATTAGGGCTCTCTTGTACCCAAATTTATGCTTGCTTTTGGCTATCCACAGATCTTTGTTTCATGGAGCTTCATTGTTTGTATTCTAGATTTTCTGCAATGTCTTTGTGATCCATATTTCCCCATTTCTGAGAAGTTTAGGGTTCATACTTTTCCATATGATGTTTTGTGTGAATTCTCTTATCTTTTGGATGATATCCAGTGTCTTTTGGGAGTCTAACTCTCGATTGATTCTGTCTCTGTTTTTATTTGGAGTATCTCGTTTCTGGTTCAGGACCAGTTTTGTAATTCTCACCAAACTATGGAACCAAATCCGTAATTTTCTCTATATAGTCTTGAAAAAAAAATCCATTACATAATCACAAGAGTGGTGTCTGATTGGTTTGAGCTTGGCTTCAAAGGTCAAAAGTACCAGGAGGTTCCAGATTCAAATCCAAGGAGGAGTAAAAATCCCCTTGTGGCCACAGAAGTTCAAATGCGGTGACTCTGGGCTATCTGCAAAGCAGCTGGTCGTCTTGGGATTAGTCGGCTCGGATAGCGAGTTGGATATTCAGGTTAAAGAAAAATCGATTACATGCTTTTTCATAAAACCACCTACAAATGGTTATTATACAATACAAGGTTTTAAGATTTGGTCACATATAATTCAATTTAAAAGAAATTAATGTAGCATGACATATTACCCCGGTATGGATCACGAATCTAATTATTCATCCATCTAAATAAATCGATTTATTAAATAATTTTTGATTTGTTATTTTATATAAATGGATGGGATTAATTGAAATGAGGCTCTTGTAATTCAAGTATTTTTGCATCAAACCGTTATTTGATTTTGACCCTAACCTTCATTTCGTATATTGGATGGATCCAACGTCTAAGTTGTATAAATTTAGGGGCTAGTTACCCAAATACTTACCTATATGAGTCAACACTATAATTTATTTTGATGAGTAAGATTTTAGTACATCAAAACATATTGAATGCAATAATTTACCGGGTAAGCGCTTACCTGGGTAAGACTCTCTATCTTTCTCATCGCTCTTACCCGGTAAGATTCTTGGCCCTTGTCATGTTCATCCGATAAAGAAATTTATTTGGTAAGCACTTACCAAGTAAGCGTTTAATAAACGGCCTTTGGTTTATTAAAATCGTAGCAAAACCTGTTTTATTTCACATGAAACTTTAAAATGGTATATAACTAAAATCATTTGTCTCAATTTACCCTTTTAACAAAATCCAACTTTGGTGAACCATTGATGAAGCAAACATAGATTCATTGAAATGAATGGATCTAATATTTGATCCATTTCCTCCCATTTGCCAACCCTAACTATATTGGATATGATGCCAAATTTATATATATATATATATATATATATATATATATATAATATATAACATTATCATTTTTCAAATTTATTTTGTTGCCTCCAAAAATTGATTAAACATCTAGGATAAAAATGCAAGACATAATTATAATACAAGTGTCGGTTTTGCTTAATTTAAATGGTATTGAAAAGAAACCTCTATACTGTTTTGAGCTTAGGAAAGGTCTACGTACATGTATAACACCAGTAATTACTAGGAAAATGGCCGTTTTCGGCCAGAAAAACGGTCGGAGAACGACATGAAACACGACATGGCACGGTGCGGCCTGGGGACTTGACCCGCGACTGTTTGTGGGATTGTAGACGAGGGCAACATGCACATCGATTTAGGTCACATGGGAGGTCTGCAACGCATAAAATCTGAATTTTTGTGTTTTTTCTTCATTTGGCTTTAGCTCCTTCATTTCTTCTTCGATTTTAGAGTGAGTTTGGTTGGGAACCTAGATTTAACATGAATCTAGCAAACGTGAGTTCTAGTTGCTTTGAAAAACTATATACATGTCGAAAGGATCTTATTTTGAAGATTGAACACATTTCCATGAGTTCATTACAAAAAATATCCGTATATGATGATTATCTAGGTATTGAGTGTTATTGGGAGATGAAAACCTTTAGGAAATAAGTTTAAATGAACTCTTAGTTATTTTGTTTGGATTTCATACCATTTGGTGTGGGTTGAACTCCAAGATTGTAGTATGTATTGCAGAGAGGAACTCGTATGGGTTGGACTTTAGGATCATGGTTATTGTGGTGATGATCTCTTGTTGAATGGGACTCTGGGATCCTAGGTATTACGATGATGAATCGTGAGGAGTCGGACACCGAGACTTGTGTTTTAAGATTTGGCCTAGTATAGTTGACTCTTAGTTATCGAGAGTATTTTGGTGATGAACTGTTGTGGAGTTGGGTATCAGGACCGTTGGCTTATAAATGCAACTCTATAGTGTGTAAGTGTTAAGATTAGGTATGGGAATGGGGCCCAACACGTTAGAGAACCCGGTCCACCCGCCCCAATTGGGGACGGGGATTCCCCGCTAAATCGGGGATGGGGACGGTCATGGTACTCCCTCCCCCCGGTACCCGTAACCGTTATATATATTAATTAATAAAATATTATATATATATATATATTATTTATTTCAACTAAAGTGGTAGTTCATAATTTCTTATTTCCTAACTAGGCTTATAATCTAAAATTGTTATTTTTTGTATGTTAATATGTAATATTTTAGATGTTAATATGTAATATTTTAGATGTCAAGTCAAAATACAATTACTCGATAAGTTTTATATATTACTCGATATGGTTTTATATTACTCAATATCTTTTGGTACACATGACTTTAAGTTTTTTTTTTTTGGATTTAGTTGAATTTTTTGTTTGTTTTAGGTTATTAGTTCTTATATGATGTTGTGGCTTTTTTTGTATCAAATTAAACTCATTTTGGTTTTAGGTTTATTGAAAATGTTTGAGATTTAAACATGTATGGTTTATCAAATATTTAATTTAAAATAACTTATATAAATGGAAAAAAAATCCTCGATTCCCCGTTAGGGATGAGGATGAGGATGTGATTATATTCCCCGGCGGGGATGGGGATGAGGATGTGATTATATTCCCCGGTGGGGATGGGGATGGGTATGGGGATGGAGATAGAGATAAGTAGTCGGGGACGGGGACGGGGACGGGGATTGAGGTCCCCGCCCCATTCCCATGCCTAGTTAAGATCGGGGGTACTGCGTAGATGAACTTGTGTAGGTCAAGGATCTTAGGTATTGGGGTGGAAATTAGACACCAGGATTGTAATCTTAAGGCGCTACTTGATAACGTTGACACATGTCTTATTTTGTGTTTTGCCATAGTCGATGGAGATGGATATCCCCTGCCAACAAGAGGTGTTGCTACGGGTATCGAGTCTATCCATGCTTTGGGTGATTTAGGGTCTGATGTATTATCTTATTTTCGGGTTTTGTGGTTCACTCATTTTGAAGAGTGAGTTTGGATGTCAGTTTTGATTTAAGGCATTTTGGAATTCATTTTAGAAACGGTGTTTTTATGAAAAATATTCCTTTTGATTTTTTAAAAATGCTATTCTAAATACGGAATAATTAATTAAAGATGACTCTTTTGGTTTTACTGTTTTATGTTTATGAAATAAACTGTTTTAACTCGCTCAACGTTTAGCTTTAACATTGTCTCATATCGACATGTATATTAGGTCTTAATGGGATCAAAGTGGCATATGGAGCTTTGTAGAAGTTCCGATAGGACGGCTTTAGAGGCGTCATCCGATTTTAAGATAGCATTTTTGGTGTAGTACTAACCGACTTGTTCTAATTCTGTTTTGGGAATTAGACAGTCTCCTCTAATACATTTCATGTTCTCTTTTTCTGGGTGAACTTTGCACATTTTTGTATTAACCGACTTGTTCTAATTCAGAATTTTTGAAGTACTATTAACATTTATATATGCAAACACTCACAAACCACAAAGCGAAACTAAGGTTTGATCCCTTGACCACCTGTGAGGCATCATTAGTGGTGGTGAAGATACCACTTGTCCGATGACCTTTTGGTTTGGGCATACATAGTGAATTTGTAGGTACTAAACAAGAAAACACCAATCGGGAAGAAACTTGGTAACTAGAATGCGTTCCCCATAGACATAAAACCTACTCTTTCTGTACATACACAGATCTATACCATAACGTTTGAAGATTACATACGGAAGGAAACTTTGATTTTGCTACCATTCTCGAAGAACACAACAATTTGAAGTTAATTTGGCCGGAATGAAACTAGGAAATTTAAACGTCTAGATATATGTTCCAACTAACCACTGTTATGAGTCCTCAAAGTGGTGATCCGTTTCATCGAATATCTCCTCCTACACGGAATCAAATGAACATTGTCAATGCAGGTTGCAGCGGTTTCATATACAAATTATCCTATTCATTCTAAAATAAATGTTTCCTATTTTAGTTTCTCCCAAAATAAGTATCTACTTTTAAAAGTAAGTGTCAACTTTTCATATCCTTAATTATAAGATGGAAAAATTCATTACTCCATCTACCCTTAAGGGTAAAATTTCAATAATTACATATTTTTAGAACTGTGTGCCTTTTTTTCATCATTGAGATTTATTTTGGGACGAATAAGTACAATATAAAGACAATTAAGTTGTGTTTTAAGAGTTTTTACCTGCAGTAGTTCTTCGATCACATCTTCCATTGTTATTATGCCAACTGCTTCTTCTTCTTCAGGAAGTTTGGGAAGAGGTTTTCCCTCTATCTCTAAAATGTCTGAATACATGTCTTTATTCCATTTTTTACTCCTAAAGCTACCTTTGTAAGAATTGTTCCGATCGTTGGGGGAACTTTTCCATTTGTGGAACGATCTTTTTGACTTTAAGCTATTCTCTCGAGAATCCTTACCATCACCATCAACATCTACTCGTACTTCCTTCATCACATCTATATTTTTAGGATTAATACAACATTTCCTAGGCTGAATGTCATTTTGGCCATTTACCATTTTCATTTTATGCCTCCTATTTAGATTACTCTCCAAAAAGAAAGCCCTTGAGAACAGAAGGGAGGTTCCAAAATCCAACATGTATAGAGAAGAAATGGTCCAGGTTTAGTTTATGTAGGACTCCAACATGCCCCCTCCAACTGAGGATAGACAGATACAGATTGTCCCCGATTCTCGAGTTGGTACACCTTGACTTCGATACCATGTGAAAATATGTGGAATCTAGATTACTCTCCAAAAAGGAGGAGGGAGATTCCAACATATATAGAAGAGAAATGGTCCAAGTCTATCCAATATTGTGGTACTCAACAGAGAGTCTAATAGGAAATAGCCTCTTTGTCTCTTAAGACAGAGGTAAGCTCTGCTTACATCTACCACCGGACCATACCTTCAGGTGGGATATACGATGTTTTATATGGTACGAAGGGAGATCATGTGTGATTGCAGGTACTATTTTCTTCCTTTTCTGTATTTGTTGGTTGCATTTTCATTTCCTGATACCAAACAAATGGTACTCGCAATCACATGCGCATCTCTCCTTATACCGTATAAATGGATTCAGAAAATGGAGGTTGTTAGTGGCCAAAAAGTTTGAGCAGCATGGAGGACTTACCAGACATCGGACTCTTGGTGGCGGTCTTATTACACTGTCTCACCACAACAGCCATGTGGCTGTGACCTTTCTGAAACTCGTTCAAAATGTCATACAATGGAAGAGTTTCTGGAACCCTAAAAGTAAATGACTTGAATTAGTATGGCGATATCCTGTAATAAGTTTATATATGGATCTTGTAGAACAAATACAACATACTTGGGAATTCTACGAATTGTGACGCTTTTTACAAGCATTTCATCTTCAGGGTGGATGGTCAACAAATTTTTCACCTAAAATATCATAACCAGAAAAGTCGATATTGTTATTTACCCGCCATAAAAAGGGAACAATTAATTCCAGACTTGGAAAAATCAAAACAAAGCAGTTACGTCTACACAAAAATACCAATTAACTTCCATATTTAAGACTCAAGGATTGAACAGCTCACTGTCTCAAGATTCCATGTACCATCCATGTCCACCAATCAATTCTCGACACATCACTACTTCATTGAAGAGAGAGAATAAAAAGATAAATAAAGTAAAAAATGTGTCCGAGAGGTGGAACATGGCCGGAATATGGAATTTTGAGATAGGTGATTTGTATTTGTAAGCCGTCTAAATTTTCATGTGTATGGCCGAACCAGGAACTTAGGTGATCGAGGGCACACTTAGGGGTATCAAAAAAAACCCTAAGTCGAATAACCCATCCGAACTGAATTAGGTTTGGGTTAAACGGTTTCTGTTATTCGAGAATCTTCACTAAGATACCATAAACATCAGTGAAGAATGCATCATTTGTCAAAATTAACAAACATTCCAAAAGAAATGACATTCTTAAATGTCGAAATCATACAAAAAACACAAACGGCCGAAAATTATGACACAGACGCAGTGAGTAGGTTCCCGAAAGAAGTGGGGGTAACAACAAGAGACAATTAGGATAAATACGAGAATTGGAGTTCAAATAATATAAATCGAACTTTTTTTGACTTTTGTGCACCCTACCCCAGTAGCTTGCATCCACCCGAGTATTGTATTAGTATATTGTTTGTATCACAGGGTATTTATAGGTTACCAGGACAAGTCCAATAATGTTTGTAGGTTCCTCGTAATAGACTGGCACTCTGCTATGCCCTCTTTCCAGGATTATATTGATTAAGTTCCTGTAATACAATAATACACAGAATGCATAGTTATAAAGGGCTCTGGAGATAGAGAGGTTAAGTTTTAATGGAAATTGCTGAAAGCATTTGACACCTGTCAAGTTTGGCGTTAATATCAACTGAGAAAGTGTCGGATATAGGAGTCATAGCATCACTGGCTGTTTTTGCCGTGAGTTCAAGTGCTCCTGCAATTATTGTTGTCTCATCGTGTGTTAGTTCTCCACCTTTTCCAGCCTGTTTATAAGATCACAAAATAAACATGAAACTGGCACAGTGAAAAACAAGGAGAAACTGCAATTGGTAAATGAAACTAGGGACATGGACTTCCAACAGGACAGACAGACAAACAGTAAAAACAATTAAGATTAAAAGAACCTGCCATTTCAGATATTTATCGGTTTACAAAAACAAACGGTCTTTTTGATTTTTTACTTTCAGACTTCAACACCACCTATTGTTACCTCTTATCAGTAAAATAAGACTTCAGAGTGTTCAGAACCTTTTAGAAACAATACCCAAGGGATTCTCCAGGAAAACATCTGAAATACTTAGAGGACACATACCTCATTACCATGCATATTGACAAGTGTCTTTAACTCAGCTCTACGAAAAAGAGCAACATGTTCATGGCCCAGCAGATAGTCAAGCAGCTGATGGATTGAGCAAATATAGTCAACATTACAAGTTGCAATGGAATGCATCATCTAAAGTAGCAGATTATGCAAGTCGGATACATGGGGAACAGACATATCACCTTGCTTATCGGATAAGCAACAGGAAAACAGACCCAAACAAGAACGCGAACAAATGGAGACACATACGCCCCAATAGCCAGTCCATACCTGGTACAGACAGATTGAGGTATGATCTGTGGATGGAAATAAGTAGTAGTTAGTGCATGCTAATAATCAAGGCACCAAGTCGCCTTCTGCCCAGTGGTAATAAAACCAACCTCAGAGAACCCTTAGCTACAAGTCTCATAAGAGACATAGATATTACTCTTCACCAACCAAAAGGAAAGAAAATGGCGACTCCCAATTTTCGTTGTTTCAAAGATCAACTCCTGTGTGAAAGCAGAAAAGATCCCTATTTTTCTATTCTGTAAGTTACGCGTTTCTCCTTTTGTTGTGCAGCCAAATGGCCTTGAGAAGGGGCAGATTGTGATAAATGGAAGTGGTTTAAAGGCAATACCCCTTTGAACTCGTATGTAAAAGACTAAATTGCCCTCATAAGAGGGGCACATGGGGTGACTAACAAGCTCAATTAGACGGCGTTAAATCAAGGGACCAAAGTGTTATGAAAAGTAAAAGTTAGGGACCACTAGTATAATAATGTGCTTGAGGGACTCGATCCAAAATTTGGGTATAGCACAGGGACCAAGAATGTAATTAACTCATAAAAAAGGACAGCCATCTAAGCACATGGGAACTACATAACTTAGTAGGTCCAAATTGAGAAATTGCCCTTATGAGCCTGCTTAGTGGGTACGCGTACAAGCTTTCCACAATCGCTTAATCGAATACGAACTTAATAGTTCAGCCTGATTATTGAAGTAGCGTATAGATTATTACTCACCTCACCAAACAGAAGGATCAATGTCACTGAGATGAGAATGGCACCCCAAGCTGTCACCAGCCTATCCAGGAAAATAGGAAGTGCCTGAGGAAGACGATAACCAATTCAAAATTGAAATGCTATGAATGTGAACAACTTAATAAATATATAATATGTTCGATATACCTCCATTGCAGCAGCATTGCAAATAAGAAGAGTGCAAAGCAGTAAATGCTGTTTCTTGACCACGGGTAATATCTTCTCTGTAGATACAAAAGAGTGATCAGTAATATCATATGAATCACCCAATAGAAAACCAAACATAAAGATCAGACAGAGCCTGAGCAGAACTAGCAAAAAGCTAAGAAGTTTCGGCATGTTGTGATTTTGAGCAATAATAGCATTCCAGAGTTGTTAAAAAGTTTCATAACAATTGCATCCAATTGCAAGCTTACATTATTTCATTCCTTTGCCACTAATGACTCCTCATCATGCTTCAATGTTTCAAGTAAATGCACATGGATAAGCAAAAACAGTAGCCAAGAAATGTGATATGGAAATTGTAGTTCTTGCATGATAATGTTTATACCAAAATACTGCAACTTACTGCAATTGACTCATGGACACAAACTCTTTGCACAATGCAAGGACTTCTCTGTCCTAACTCTAGCAAAGCCAAAAGAGCTTTGGCACTCGGGTAGCCACTTTTACACCAAAAGTAGTAGATTCGGCTTTCCAGATTTGATTAGAACTACATCAAGGGTAAGTTAACTACACTATCTGGAACCGTAGCAGTAAACAGACTGGAAACCGAAAGAACAGGAGTAATGCTTAACCAGGACAGCTGGGGACTTTCTTTATATTTTTTCCCCTTCCTTGAAACAGTCAAAAATATCATTCACCTGCATAAAAAGCGGCCAAAGCACTGAGAACAATTTACGCCTAACAAAAGCAGGTAGGCCAGAAATGAACCAAGAGAAGACTGGGAAGCCAGCATCTGACTAGAACTATCTGGAACAACAACCAAACTGTTTTGCTTGTATTGATGTAATATGGACGAGGTTATGTGAAACTCACAGATAAGTCTCACACCTGCATTAACCCTTTCATCCCATACAGACAAGACTAACAACTACCAGACCAGATAATGTCACATGAGAACTTGTAATTTTCCTGTGCTTTTGGTACTCAACATATAACCACCACTTACTCGTGTAGCTTCCACCACACAACTTAATGATGCACAACAAATTGGTTAGGTTCCTTATAGACATCATCTGGTTAGTTGGGATATTGAAAAGGATATTTGAACTATTTATTTCCATGGCACCCTTCGCCTGTATGTAAAAACCATCAAGACAATGACTGCAGCATAACACAAAATTCTTCTAGTACTTGAACAGTCATCTGAGTCATTGTCAGTCAACTCACTTCTGAAAGTATCTTGTTTTGGAACGAGTTTAGCAGGAAATTCACATTCTAAATATGAATTACGACTTCAATGAAGAAGAAACCGTGTTGACGAAGTTCAAGTGAAACAATAAAAAGAGAAACAAACTGAAAAGATGAAAAAGTTTCTCAGACAAAGCTAAAACATTTGATCTTCTTACTATATTCTACTCCGACCAGCAAAGTTATGCCCGACCATTTTGAACTGGCTGAAAAATTCCTTCAGATTTTTTTCTCATTTTCGAGCATATCATTCCTAGCTTAACAAGGACAACTTGAACAAAAATCTTTTGAGACTTTAAAAGAAGGGTATCAGATACTGATAGGAAACTAAATGGAACAAAAGTTCATCTATTTGGACCAAGGACATCTATCTTATTCTAGTGACGCTCTATAGTTCATCTGATTTACTATTCACAATGCAACTTATAGTAGCAGTGATTAAAAAAATGCATCTAGTTGGACCAATGACACCTATCTTATGCTGTTATGCAGTGTCACTCTTATCATCTATGTCTCATCTAATTTACTATCTATAATGTGAGATTGAAAAGGAACCATCATAAGCTGTTCATTACATTCTACAGAAGGTTCAAAGCTTGCAACTTCAAACAAAACAAATCAAATCCTTATGCATTTTGAATCATCTAAACCAATAAAATAAAAGAATCATCTTCTCTGCATCTCATCCATATCTGTATGTATGATCTAGATCCTCTGTTCTTTTTTAATCCTCTTACGAATTTGACAGTTGAGAAAGGAACAAATTCTGTTGTGTCCCACATCAGAATATCATTAAAATTTTCTTCAGTATATTGCATCTTCAAATGCAATTTTGTTAATAATTCGCACCAATAGCATGGGATTCTTACTATTTGTTTTCTGGTTATTTAATAAACATTCCGGAGAAAATAATAATTTTAAAATTTTCCATTTTGAAATTGAAAAGTGAGTAAATGTTATAATGAACTCAGGGAATGAGATTACAAAGAGGGATCGCAACAAAAACATCCATTAATTTTCATGCATAATAGCGATGAGCATTCGACCATTAATTTTCAGGCATCCATCATCTTCTGTAATGAGTATGAGAGCTCAAAATTACAAAAGGACGTCACTATGATTTCCATAATCATCAGAAAATAAGAACTCTTGCAAAAATTTGGAACGCCGAGTACATAAAGACAAAAGAAAATGAACCAATACAGACATCAAATCAACGTAATTAATAATACGAAAAACAGATCATTAATGATATACCTGCGTATGTACGATCTTTTGGAGTGCCAGATTTCGCAAGAACTTCAAGATCAACAAGACTCAGAGACATAAGCCCCAACGTAAGCCCGGACATCAAACCAGCGAAGAGAACCAAAAGCACTATTATCACTATATGCAAGAAGAACTGCGATTCACAACACTCATACTCCACCGCCATTTAATAGATTTTCTTCCTCTTTCTATATTCAACTATTAATCTATAATTACCAACAACCCTACTTCTCTGACTGCTACTTGACGACAAATTAACCAAACGTGGAGCAACCTTTTTCCTTTTCTGCTACAAGATCACAGCTCTAAACTTCGATTCTCACCTCTTCCAAAATTGAGTAGAATAATAACTGTGAAATTTGGTGAAGGAAAGCTTGATGTTGATGTTGATGTTGATGTTGATGTTGATGTTGATGATGTATAATGAGAGCTAAAAACCGACACTGTTTTGCTGTGTAAAGAGAGAAAGAGAGAGTGAAAAGGAGCGAATTCTGGAGAATGAAGAGAAAATGGCGTGGGATATTGGGAAATTCGGGCAGGACGGGCAACTGCGGTGAATGATATATAAGCGTTACAGGCTCAACGGCGACACGCCTTCACCGTTACGTGTCACTTCCCTCCACAACTTCCATGCTTTCCTTCCTTTTTTTTATCATCAATTTTCCTTGTATAAAAATACGATTATTTTATTTTATTTTCAAAATATAATATTTAAAAAATTATCGAACAATTGATTTTCAAGGGGTGTTTGGGATTGTTTATTTGAAACAACTTATATTTTTTTATAAAAACATTTATTAACTTATTATAAATCAGAAAGATTTAACTTCTTCAAAAACTTCTTATTACCAATTTGGCACCGGTATAAGTTGTTTAACCAAACACTCAAAAGTGCTTATTACCGGTGCCACAACGGAATAAGTCAATAAATTATTTTTATAAGCAATTCCAAACACCTCCTTAGTTATGCTTGTACCAAAAAAGAAAAAAAAGTTATATTGGTATTAGAAATGTATAAAAATGTCCAACCTCAAAGTTTGGTTTGAACCCGGATTGAAAAAGCCAAAGCATATAGCATAATAAGTCTGATCGGGCCGAAATTGTGGGTTGTTCGGGATTTGAAATAATCTAAAAGGTCTGGTCTTAAAAAGCTCCTGTTTAAATCTGAAAAAGCCAATTGAAACTCTTTCAACCTAAAATCCAACTCGGTTCAATTCGAGTTTTAGAAAATTTGTATTTTTTAATGCTTATCAAAAATGGGTTTGAAAATCTTAAGTTTTTTAGACATTTTGTATATCGTTATAACACATTTTTTTTTCAAAGTTGGTATCTAAATGTAACTCTCCTAATCAATGATACCATTACCATATTCTATAAATTGACATATATTTTTTTTGTGATGTGATATAATTATATTATATATATATATATATATATATATATATCTTTATCTATTTTAAATTAAATTATATATTGAAAATTATAGTTCTGTTCATGTGAGAATAAAAGTTATGATGAGAATAAATATAAAAAATCTCAACTCTTATATCAATTCTAATTGAAGATGGACATTAATTACGGTGCATCTTGAATTCATGTGATAAGTACAATTTATGAGGTGGATGTAGATTAAAAATGATCAAGGGTTTAAATCTTTTTTTATTTTTCTCAGATTAACTTTTATTTTCATACGATGCATGTAAATTAAAAGATTGATTTTGAAGAAAAATACTGATAATAATAATTAAAATACAATAAAAAATAAATATCTAAGATTATAATTAAAGTGAAACAATAAAATTAACATAATTAATTAACCAATACTTATTTAATTAATCTTTAACCAATGGGATTATTTTCATGCAACACCTGGAAATAATTCCTACTCCAATTTTTTTTATAGGAGTCTTGGGGTGTAATGGCTTCTTTATCTATATCTATACTATATTATAAAGTATTTGACAAAAAAATTTAAAAACTATTTTTTATGTATGAAATACTGTATATTGATGCATATTACTTAAAATTCAAGATTACAAGTAATTATGCATTAAGTACAACTTATGAAAACTCTATTTTTGAATTCGTATAATTAGCTGCAGATAAACATAATCAAATATATGATAAACATCTCATTTTAAATATAAAAAATCTAAAATATAATTAGAATAATCATTAAATTCTAACAGAATCATTATCTTTATAAAACTTTATTGTTAAGCCAAAAATAAATTATTTCACTAAATCGTAAAAACATTATCTTTCTCAAAACCATATAAATCATATTATATCAATGGAGATAAAAAATAAAACGAAATATCAAAATGAAAATATATCTCACTATATTATGCAATTATTATTTTAGTTTTATATAAAAGAGTTTAAGTTGGTATTGACTTTAGTCATTGAAGCATGTTTTTAATATATAAGTTACATTAAATATAGAAACCCAAATTTTGCTTTTGCAAAATGAAATTTAATGTGAAAAGAAGATAAAGAAAAGTTAAGTTTTCATTTATTCTCAAGTTGAAGGTGAGATCACTTTTCTCATATAAAAATATTCCATTAATGGTATTAGATTCTTATCGATTATTTTAGTACTAGTTTCTACTTTTTAAAAGTAATTTGTAGTTTTATCGTATTATGATTAGGCGTGTTCAAAAATTCGACCAATCCGATCAACCTAACTCAACCCAACGTGAAATAATCCAACCCGAAGTAACCCGATGTCTAATCGAGTTGTAAAATTGTCAAACCATAGGTATTGGGTTGATATTGGGTTATTATTTGAACTCAACCTAACCCGATGAACCCGGTATCCTTTTATTTCTTGGATTTAATATGATTGTTGAATTTCTATTGATATATACATTAGACAATTACACTATCATGTATGCTTTTCATATCACATATTTTCAATATATTCATATCTCTATATATAACTCATTCATATATATGTTCAGTAACTGTGAACATATATATGTAAATTGAGAAAATTAACTGAATGTGATATACGTAAGAAATATGGATAAGTTATATCAAATGGTTGATAATGAAAAAGAAATTATGAGTAAAGAAATAACATATTCAAGGTTAGAAGAATACTTTAATATACCAAAGTATCAACCCGACCAACCCGTACGGGTTGGGTTGGGTTGCACTTTGGTTTGGGTTGGGTTGGGTTAAGATTTTTCCAAACCGCAAGCATTGGGTTGGATTGTTCAAATATCTTCAACCCGATCAACCCAACCCATGAGCACCCCTAACTATGATAACTACATCGTTTGCACTGATGTCTATATAAGTTATATAAACAACTGTTTTTGTAAAAGAAGTTTGAATTTTTGGAAAAGAAGTTTCTTTCAAATGAAGCTAGTGGGAGGCAAATTGATCTTGAAATTTTTTTAAGAACCACTTGATATATCACAAGAGGTTGACACTAGCAATCAACTAGAGGTTGATGAACCTGAGCAAGTAGTTACTCGGGTACCTGATGAAACACAAAGCATTCGCAGATCTAGTAGAATTCCTAATGCACCCAAGAGTACGGATTTCTCGTGTCTTCTGATGAAGTATAATTAGTGGATCAAGATGAGTCCATTAGCTATAAAGATGATGCATCAGGTCATCAATCTGATAAATGGCTTGAAGTCATGAATGTAGAGATGCAGTTCATGTATGAAAATCAAGTATGGGACTTGGTTGATCTTCCTTCCAACAACAAGACTGTTGGAAGCAAATGGATCTTCAAAAAAAAGACCGACATGGATGATAATGTACATATTTTTAAAGGGCGGCTAGTAACGAAAGGTTTTACACAAACTCATGGTATTGACTATGATGAAGCATTCTCTTTGGCGGCCATGCTTAAATCTATTAGAATATTGATTGCCATAGTAACATATTATGACTATGAGATATGGAAAATGTATGTCAAAACGGCTTTCCTCAATGGACATTTAAGTGAAGATGTCTACATGATGCAGCCTGAAGGTTTTGTTAACACTAAGTATCTTAATAGAGTATGCAAGCTTAAAAGATCCATTTATGGATTAAAAAATGCATCTCGAAGCTGGAACCTTCGTTTTGATGAGAAAAATCAAAGAATTTGGTTTTATTAAAAAATGAAGATGAGCCATGTGTTTACAAGAAAGCTAGTGGGAGTGCAGTAGCATTTTTGGTCTTTTATGTAGATGGCATACTTCTCATTGGAATTGATGTCCAACTTTGCAAGACGTAAAGTCTTGGCTTGGGAAATGTTTTTCAATGAAAGACCTTGGAAATGCTACTTACATCTTAGGGATAAAGATCTATAGAGATAGATCTAAGTGGCTTATTGGCTTGAACCAAAGTGCATATATAGATAAAGTCTTGAAAAGGTTCAAGATGCAAGACTCCAAGCGTGGTTTCTTGCTAATGTCACATGGCGCAGTTTTGAGCAAGTCTCAATGCCCTGTCCCAAAATCTGATATAGATTGCATGAATGGAGTTCCATATGCTTCTGCAATTGGATCCATTATGTACGCCATGTTGTGCACTAGGCCTGATGTCTTGTATGCTTTGAGCATGACGAGTAGGTACCAACAAAATCCAGGCAAAGGACATTGGATAGCAGTCAGAGCATTCTAAAGTACTTACGAAGAACTAAAGATATGTTTTTTGATCTATAAAGGATTGGAAAAAGATTTTGATGTAAAGTGTTACACAGATGCTAGTTTCCAAACTGACCGAGATGATTCTGGATTACAATCCAGCTATGCATTCATTATGAACGGTGGAGCGATAACTTGGAAAAGTTCCAAATAGAAGGTAGTTGCACAATCTACTACAGAAGCTGAATACATTGCTGCCTCGAAAGCATCACAAGAAGTTGATTGGATGAAGAAGTTCATTGTTGATCTAGGAGTGGTTCCAAGCATTGAGGACTCCATAGAGATCTTTTGTGATAATGCAGGTGCCATTGCACAAGCAAAAGAACCTAGATCGCATCACAACCAAGCATATCCTCAGGAGATTCCACTACATTCATGAAATTGTAGAAAAAGAAGATGTGTATATTCTCAAAGTTCACACAGATCAGAATAGAGCTGATCCATTCACGAAGCCTTTACATTAGTCTAAGCATGATGGACATGCTAGATCTATTGGGCTTCGGCTTGCAAGTGAGTGGATATAATATTGTATTTTAGTACTTGAATATTTTGGAATGTGTAAGTAACACTTGATTATTTTAATATGATAGGTGCAAACATAGTTATGATTAATTAACAATTGTTGTGTTCTATATTAGCATGTTTAAAATCCATGAATAAATCATTTATTCAAAGCAATCCATAGTCGGTTGTAATTATGGGAATACTTATGAATTAAGACTAATGGGAATTAGTTGGTTGACCTTCATAGATGATGAAAGTAGGCAATGGTTGCAAATTGCATGTATTTGTTAGAAAACAAACATTAGATAAGACCCGCTTTCGAGATCATTTCATGGATCGATGTCATAAGTGAATCTCGAGAAACGAAATAATTATCCTTAGACCTGAGATATATATTGGTTTTTCGTGTGAGGAATGTCATATCTTAATTTGGTCAAACGTTGATTTCACAGGCAGTTATAAATGCCAATATTAGACATGATAAGATACATATTGAAAGCATATGTAGTCAAGATGGAATTTGTTCATTTCATTTGATGGAAGAGTGACATCTCTGGGCCCCTCGATGATTCTTAAGTGATGAAAATGCATGGCCATGCTCAGACTAAGTTAACTTGCTCAACAATGTTTGCTTTATCATTTTAAATATCGATCGAGTAACAAAATAGTTGAAGACCATATGAGAATGATTCGATCTATGTCTCATGTTTCAACGAGATGTCGGTAACATAGGGTTAATAGTATTGTTAACATTGATAAGAAGCTCATAAGTTTAGAGATCATTTCACATAAGGGTAGTTTTGTCGTATGTCATTAGGGATAGTGGCATGTTGCTAGACGTTTACCACTGTCTGTATCGTGATGTGTTGTGTCATGTGCAAGTGGGAGATTGTTGAATCTATATGCCCATGACACTAAACTTGACGATATGGCTAATGATACACGATCCCAAAGGGTCACACACATGCAAACAAATTGACCTCAATCGTACGATCGAATATAATCCGATTATTTTCAATCCAAACAATTGTCATGAAAAATATTATTTAATCGAAATACTAATTTCTGATAATAATAAAATATATGTTATATATATTTTGATGAGTGTTTAAGTCTAAATATGTATATGATACATATTATTATTTACATTCTTTTAAATGTACACTTGACATTAATTATAAAAGTTTTATATTTTGATATAAAATTTATATGAAATAACTAATAACTAACTATTAAAGCTATGGTTGATTTTAGGTTGTTTATTAGTTGATTTCTAAGTGTATTGGTTGCTTCCAATTAAACTCCAAATGACATTTAAAACATTAAACAAAAGAGGACAAAGTATAGAATGTAAGAAGTATGTTGGGAGACATGGCCTCCCACTCTTTCTCCCTTTTTTCCTTTTAAATCCATCATATATATGCATGTATGGTGGTTCAATAAACAGGTCATAATACATATTCTCATACTATCCTAACTCTTTCTAAGTTTTCTCTCTAAAATTCAAAGTGTTAGAGACTTTTGAGAAAGAGTTAATGAGAGAAAAAGTACATACTTGGTTTTTATTTCTAAGGTAGAGATAAAAACACACTAGTTTGGGTTGCAAGAAACTAGGATTCAAAAAGAAGTTGCTTGGTGTGGTTCAACTTTGGAGGAAGATCCGTTTTTCTTCTCTACCCGACATAGCGTTCAAGCTTCAAAGGTTGTACTTCTAAAACTCACTACGGTTGTGTTTTTCGTTTTTCTAAGTTCTTTAATGCACGAGATCCTTGTTGGGAGTTTTAGTGAAAATTGTTCTAGGTTTATTTTATGCTTCCGTTGCTATCTTTGATACTATCATTTTAAAGTTTCCTACAAATCCCATCAACTTGTTCTTCGCTTTCAACAACTATCATCCAAGCTTCAGGTTTCTTACACCGCTCATCTTGAGGGGGGATGTTAGAAATATATCCTTGGTGCTTCCACATTAGGAATACATCATCTCATATGATCAGATTAACATCTTCATGGCCTCTACCCATTTTGGATCCCTCACTGCCTGACTAAAGCATTTTGGCTCATAATTTGAGGTAATGGCCGCCAAAAAAGCTTTATGATTGTTAGTAAACTTATCATAGGAAATAAAATGTGCGAGAGGATGTACCGTTGAGGATCCTGGATTGGAGGTCGATTGCTCGTGGTCAATGGATGGGGGGAGACGGACTTCATAATCATCAAGATGTTTGGGCCGAGATCTGCTTCTCTTCGYCATTGGTGGYTCAACAGTTTCGAACACTTCATGAATGTTTTCTGGATCGGTAGTTTGTTCATGGTGGGTGCCGGCTTGGTCCATTGGTTCGGAAGATTGCGAGCTATTTTGTTCTTCGGTGCTGGCGGTTGAGCTGGGTTGAAGGTGCTGGTTATCTGGGCCGGTTGGTGAGTCAGAGAGCCCATGTTGATCGGCTTCATGTGRYCCAGACGAAACAGTTGGCCCATTCTCTTCCTTTTGTGTTTCGTGCTCATCATCCCACCACTTTGGAGGTATGAAGATTTCCTCCTTTTCAAAAGTGGCATGTTTGAAAGGGAAAACATTTTCAACAAATTTGACATCCCTTGAAATAATAATTTTGTTTTGTTTGGCCGTAAATATTTTATACCCTTTTGTGCCYGGTGGATACCCCACAAAAATGCCCGGTTTACCCCTTTCAACAAATTTTTCACCAAGAGTTTCGGTGCTCTTATAATATGCTAGACAACCAAAAACTCGCATATGTGCATAATCGGGTTGTTGGTTGTATAGAACCTCATAAGGAGTCTTGTTGTCAATAACTTCCGATGGTAGACGGTTTATGATGTATGTGGCGGTAAGGATGCATTCGCCCCAAAACCTCGTAGGAAGGTTGGATTCGAATCTTAAAGCCCGTGCAATTTCCAAAAGATGTCGGTGTTTCCGTTCGACCACACCATTTTGTTGCGGCGTGTGTGGACACGTTGTTTCTAAAACAATCCCTTCMTTTGCATAAAAATTAAGCATTTGAGTAGATGTGAACTCCCCCCCATTGTCACATCGGATTCTCTTTATGTTTTTCTCAAATTGCACTTGTATCATTTTGTGAAAGGCAATGAGACAAGTGCTCGCTTCATACTTGTGTTTCAGTAAAAAAACCCAAACCGCCCTACTGAAGTCATCGACGATTGTCAAAAAATAGCTTGCCCGTGAAAAAGAAAGCGTTCGATATTTCCCCCACACATCAYAATGTAATAAATCAAAGCAAGCATTGGTTTTAGTGGTACTAATAGGAAACGGCAGTCTGGTAAACTTAGCCTTAACACAAGAATCACAAAATAATGTTTGGTTCAAACGAGCGTTCTTAAGGAAATCAACATGAATAAGTTTGGAATTCGAAGCATGACCTAATCTATTATGCCATAAATCAACCGTTGTTACCATAGCTTTTCTCTTTTCTCCCGTCATCCCCATCCTGTATAGACCGTTCTTGCAATCACCCATTCCAATCAAGGTCCTCGAACTCAAGTCCTGCATAATGAAAAAATCAGGAAAGAAAGTGACAGCACATTTGATATCCTTTGTTAGTTTACTAACGGATAAGAGATTGCATTTAAAATCGGGTATTTGAAGCACGTCTTTTATTTTTAGGCCGTTGGGTAACACAAGATCTCCTCTACCCTTAACAGCTATAGCATCGCCATTTGGCATCACAACCGGTGCTTCATAGTGTTTCTTTGTTTTGTTTTCGAGCATGGTGTCATTACAAATGATGTGTTCGGTGGCACCCGAATCAACAACCCACTTACCTTTATGATTAATGTTACCTGCCATGTTGGCTATGGGAGGCTCCTGTTCTTTAGTTGCATTTAGTTTCTCACCAAAAAGCTTCATGACCTGTTGATATTAATCGTCCGTTAATTCCGGCATCTTGCTCGTCTCCCCTTCGACACAAGCTGCCTTGGATTTCGGCTTTTCTTGCTTTGCTTTACCCGGCCACCATTCCGGGTATCCTATTATCTTGAAACAACCTTCTTTAACATGGCCATGTTTTTTACAAAGATCACAGTATTTGAGTTGTTCGCCGTCGTTACGTTTTTCGTTCCTTTTGGTGAACTTGCTTTGTGATGGATTGTGGTCTTTCTTCTTTGGCACAAACGCTTGAAACGCTGCTGCATCTATGGTTGGCCTTCTTTCACCGGTAATTGCCCTTTGTTGTTCATCTTCGGCCACCAAATGATACGCGGTACCAAGGGATGGTGCGGGCTGCATGGCCAAGATCTGAGTTCGTATGGTTCCAAACTCACTATCTAGGCCAAGTAAAAACTCATACAGCCTTTCATTTTCTTTAAGGTTATTAAGTTTCTTTCYGATGTCGCACGTACAACCGTTACAGCTACAAATAGGAACCGGAAGCACAGATTGGATCTCGTCCCAGATGGAACGTAGCCGTGTGTAGTAGGCAGAGACGGACGTACCTTCCTGTTTGATCGTGGCTAATGATTGCTTCAGCTCGTACGCCCTAGGCGCATTGATCTTCCCGAAACGCTCCTTTAGATCTGTCCAAATCTCTTGCGCCGTGGCCGCATATTTAACGCTTGTTCTTATTTCCTTTTCCATTGCAGTGTTTAACCAGCCTTTAAGCATGGCATCACACCTCATCCAAGCCATGTAGGTTGGAGAAGCAAGTTCTGGTTTCTTGATTGACCCGTCGATGAACCCGACCTTGTTTTTGGCAAACAAGAAATTCAACATCTCTTGGGACCAATCGATGTAATTCCCGTCGGTGAGTACGTCGTTAACGTGGAGTTGCCTCGGGTAATCAGAGGGATGTAGGTAATATGGGGAGTTGTGGTCGATGGTTGCTCCATCATTCTTATTTGCTTCTGGTTTGTCTCCAGCCATGGTGGCGATTAGGGTTTAGAAGAATAAAGAATTGTGTATAGGATCGTTAGTTGCTTTGATACCATAACAAATTTGTTACAGTAAAAGATGATTTTGAAAACAATGCAGGCCAATCTTTATACAAGGAAAAAGCACGTAAAAAGAGGAAAAGATAAAGAAGGGAAGCCATAATCATAGGAGAGAATTGTGTAATCTCGTTTACAGATCACAAGATCGATTTATGTTATTATATCACTATTAGTTGTTACCAGCAGTTAGCACCCTTATCACATTAGATAGCATATTTATCTCGCTAGCTAATTTCTAATATGCCATATATATTAGTTACCACTCATCGTCTCCACCATCATCAACAATCTGGAGTTGGTTGCCGTCGTTTCCCAAAAATAAGAAGAATACATCTTCAAATAAGAAGACGGATCATTGTTACCTTTGTTTCCTGTATATGTCGTAATTGATCTTCATATTTGGAGCTTTGGGGGATAGCCAACCTTCGTACTTCATTGGGTTAGGGATTCTCGACCTTTAAATTTGGAGTTGAGTTATGGATCTTCAAATTGTTATTGCTCTTGTTGGATATATAATAATAATTTATACTACTTTATAAATCAAATTTATCAAAAGTCTTAAAAACAATTTTTAATGCACAAAATACTATTATGCATTTATGCACAAAGTCTTAAAAAACTCATAATGCATTAAGTATTGCTACTTTATGTATTCACTCTTAAAATCTCTTAATCTACAATTAAAATAATATATAGTACAAGTTACCAATGCACATTATTACCTTTTCTTTTCATGTTCCCAAGATACTTTTGACACATTTCACTCATGCTTTCACCCTATCATACCTCTATGTCTTCTCTCCATCCCCCAAGGTGAGATTCAAATTGATATTCACCATAAGTGATTAAAAGTTCTCTCATTCATCTCACATTCAATTGCTCTAGAACTCTCGGTCTCGCTCTCGATCTCTTAATTCTTTGCTCTAGGTGTAAATCGAACACATTTGTGGAAGCGGTTAAATATGTTGGATTTTAAATTGTCGTACAATTTTTTTCATGGATAGACTGTAATTGGAACCATAACTCTTATTTATTCAAATTGTATTAATATGTAAAGACCAAGTGCAACTTATATCACCGTTAAATCTTCTCTAATAAAACCGTTGAAACTTCAAAATCGTTAACATTCACGACTCTCGCCGCATTTCGCGGATACACAACTAGTATAATAATAAATAATATATCACAAGTTGTACAACGTTTAACAATTAATAATGTATATACATTTAAAAAATGTAAAATAACTAAAATACCTCATATTTAATACAACTAACTTAAAAGAGTCGGAGTGAAGGATCCAATCCATAACAAAATCGAAATCACAATAACCATACTTGTATGTATTTCATGTGGAAGACCTAATCCATAATTTGTATATAACAGAGGGACGAAATCTGTATTTTACTCCTTGTTCAAATATATATATATGCCTTATGTTATCTGTAGTTACAAATACTGACTAGAAACAAGATGTTACAACTAAATTTTTCCGTGTGACGTGATTTGTAGTTAAAAACAGTGTAGCGTGAACGACTTTATTTCCTCTCTCCTCTCTCTCTCTCTCTCTCTCTCTCTCTAAATGAAATACTGTATTTTTAAGTTCTATCAGTTATAAAGAGTTTCTTTACCCTACTTATTTGACTATTTTTCACTTCACTTTTTTTTAAAGTGTTGTCGATGAATTAAATGTTGTCACGATAAACTTTGTTGAAGCATCTGGAAGAAGAAAATTGTCATTTTTAATGTAACGAGAGACGATAAATGTTTTGGTTGAATTTTTTTAGTGACGATATTCGGTTTGAGTTCCAACTATTATATGATTGTTTGTGAGGAAAATATTTATAGCTATGAACAATAAAATAAATGTGCATAAAAGTAAATGACCCGTTACGATTGACGACGTAAAAAACTCCTTAAATGGGTAAAAAAAAACCGGAGTGATGGTAGATCATCGTTCATTTAGTAGCAAATGATTGACATTCAAAACGTCCTACAAAAATGACATCGTGCGGAGTATGTATAGAAATAGAAAAAAGAGGTAGCTTAGTTCACATATGTGTAAGCCCATACGTTTTCTGTCCTTCACACTTATATATTCATACTGTATCTTATATGTTGGTTCAAGCTTAGACTCGTCGATGTTGGTTAGCCGAGACCATGAGGATTTAAAAGCTCCCAGTCTAACTTGTTCAACAAAGCTCTCAGGTGGGGGGTTGAAGTCGTCAACGTCGTGTGTTTCTTGTTGTCATTGCTATTTTCGACGTCGTTACAATGATTGTTGTCGTGGCTGATAGTCATCATGGCTACTTTCTAACGTCAGTAACTGAACTAGACAAGTTTTAATCATAACAGTATTAATTAAGTCATATATCGTTTTACAAGACTTTTCGTTAACATAATTTGACTATAAGTTTTTATTAGATTATTGATTCAGTATAATTATATACTTATTTATTTTAACTAGAAGGTATTTGCGCAATGTAACGAGATATATCTCGATTTTTTAGTGTTTCATTTTATTCATTTTCTCTCTTGATATAATACAGTTTTATGTGATTTTTAGAAAACGATATTTTTTTTTTATTTTTGAATGAAATATAAATTTGATAGTTTATTATTAAATCAACTATTTAAAAGTTCTCATTTTCTATGTAATTTATTTAATTCAATTTTTTTATTATAATTTAACTTAGATTCAATAATAAAGTAATTTGTTTTTGTTTAATAATATAATTTTTATAAAGATGATAATTAAGTATTATGTTAAAACTCAATCATTATCTTAATTATATTATAATTTTTTATATTTAAATGAAACGTTTATCTTGTATTTGATTATGTTTATCCACAATTAATTATATGAATTCAAAAATAAAACTTTAATAAATTGTACTTACACACAACTTACTTGTAATATTGAATTTTAAGTAATGTGCATTACTTCATGTATAAAAAATGGTTTTTAAATTTTTTTATCAAATGTTTTATAATATAGTATAGATAAAACAAACAATCAAAACTATATCCACATCAAACAAATTATACCATTTTTAAGACAATTCCAAAACATGTACTTTTTTTTTCCTTTTTTGTTCTTTTTCATATTTAACACGAAATATAAGGAAACCATCCTCACACTATTGGGCTTGGGCCTAACTTTGTTGTAAAGCTTGTTAGCCCAGCCCAAAAGCTCAAACCGAAACACGCTATCCAAACACCACAAATGCTAAATTGCGCACCGAGCGCATGTACTTTACTGTTATCTTCCCCGGGAAATCAAACAAGAATTAAAAGGTTTTATACGGTTACTGTTTCATTTCGAGTGTGTGAAAGGGAATATATATATATAGATAGATATATATATAGAGAGAGAGATAGAGAGAGAGAGATAAGAGTAAAGTAGCATATATATGAAAGCACAGTCTTTCTTCTTTTTCAGATTTACTGAAAGAAACACAGATCCAGATCCGAACCGCTAGTTTCGACTCAAGATCCCGAAGCTCCAACCTTTCTCCGCAACTCATTTCAGGTAACTCCGTTCCCTTCTCTCTCTCTCTCACACACACACACACACACTAATACGCACTTTCTGTGTCTATATTACATGGTTATTTACTGCTGATTTGTTCATTTGAAGCCTCAGCCGGTAAATTATTGAAAGAATATCAGTACCAGGTGTATCAGATAGTCAAATGTTGCTTTTAGTAGGAATAGTTTTGGTAGATTTTGTTTTTATATGTTTATTGGTAGTATGAATTGATTGGTTCGATGCTATGGTGGAGCTAAAACCAAAGCAAACAAAAGTTTACAGTTAATTGCATTGGATAATTAGGATGAATTATAACATTCACCAGGGAATTTTCAATTATGGAACTAGAGGTGTTAAACAAAACATTTTGAATTTGTTGAATATTTATCAACAAAGAAGCCGATATAGAATTTATAAAATTATGCCGTACTGTATGTTTCTTTGGTTCCCAAGAGACAAATATCAAGGTTCTAAGATCCAAATTGATTGGGATCAAGTAACTTTTGAAAACATTGGGTATGTTAAATTTTAGTGCTTTTTAAGTTTTATTGTCGAAAAACCAAATGTATATCTAAGAATCTTGAAGTGTAGGGCTTTGCAAAATGAAATCTATGAATCAAACTGTAAATCTACTTTTGGAATGGAGGTAGTATGTGCTGACCAAGTTGGTTTGAGTTTATGTTTTGAAATATTAACCACCATTAAGTTCACTGAGGACGAACTTTTGTTATACAGGCAAATCACAACTATAACAATGTCAAGGAGGCCAACAGGTTTATCTCGACGATTGGGTGATGGAGCTAGCATTCCATTTATGGGATCGTTGCACCCAAAATCACGTCCATCACCTTTCTTATCCATTGGGCTCGTACTAGTGGTAAAACTGTCTACACCTTCCGCAGCATACATAATGTCTTCTTTGCATCAAGAATTGCTGATGCTCTGATCTTCATCCATGTTAGTGGTTTTTACATTCAGCATAATTTGATTTTACTAAATATACTGGGTTGGATTTCTTTTTTCTGGTGGAACCTTTCAGGGAGCTTTTCTGATAATTGGATATCTTTATAGTGGTTCAGGTTAGTATATGTCTGGCAACATGAACATTCATAAGTCATAACCATAGATGACCAAATTGACACCAGTAGCCTAGATATACATTTAGTATCGACTGTTACACTTGTGGATGCTATCACTCAACCAAAATTATGTTTGTGACAGGAGGAAACGGTTTTGATAAAGCTGCTTTAAGTAGGCTTGAAGGTAAACAATTCAAGATTTTACACTAAACAACTTTATTTGTTTTGCATTACAATTTTGCTGACACTGAAATATCCATTGTTTCATGAAAGAGTTGATTTTATTGTGATACGGAATTTGTATACAGTATAATCATGTGAATCTTGCAAATGTAGCCTTTATAATTGAGATATGTTCTTAGGTCTTGGATAGATGATTTGGGTGTTCATACTTATAACTATGGACATTAATTTCTTCTCGGTGTTATTTTTCCCAAACTTGTCGTCTCTTTCTTTAGTGATGAGGTCCTTCATTCCATCTGCCCCTTTTTTTGTCATGTGGAACTTTACTTTCATAGTTCATTGTACAATACCCGTTATTTGCTTCTCCTGTGAATTTGAGTTTGATGATATATAAATATTGCACTTCTGGAACTTAAAAGCCATGCTCAATTTTAAGCTTATAAAAGATTATTGAATGCATGATTTAGATTTTGAAATATATTGTAATTGTGGTGATGAAATATTAGTTTCAAGAAGGGTATGATCTTTGAAATGTAATCACATATGTTTCTTTATTGTTGTATCTTTAGAAAGTAAAAGGCAAATATCAATTTCAGGGATACCTATCACCGGTCCCTTATTCCTCCCATTGCCTTCTGGAATGGAACACATATGCATCTCACTTTTGGACAATATCTGCTGCATGACTTGATTATAAGCATCTTCGGTTGTAAAGATGAGGAAGGGCATGATCTTTTGATATGAGAGTTTAGATAATATACATCGTTTGTCCAACGTTCCTCTTAGTACTTATTCTTACGTAGTGTTCTCATGCTTCATTCACCATATGCTAATCCTTATTCCTGCTACCTGTTTGTTCATACTCTTCCACAAACCTGGGGTCTTCACGGAAACATCTGCTCTACTCTTTGAGATAGAGGTCAGGTGTCACCCTCCCCAGACCCTACTTTCAAGTGAGATTTACTGGGTCCATTTTGGTTTGGTTTATATATTGAAGACGCTCAAACGCAAAATAGTGATAGGCCAATATCTCCAAGCCCACCTTCATTTTCGGAAAATCCTGGTTTAGAACCTAACACAAATTGTGATGATTTTAATGATTCTGAAATTTCCTTGTTTGTATCCAGCCGGTGCTTCATGCTCATCGGAAATTTATCAAGCATTACCATATCTGAAGAAAGCATATGGAGATAGCATGCACAAGGTGCTTCATGTAGGTCCTGACACCTGTGCAGTGGTCTCCCAGTTATTAAAAGAAGAGGATACTGAAGCATGGGGTGTGGAGCCATATGATTTGGATGACAGTGATGCCAACTGCAGAAGCCTTATACGAAAAGGCATTGTTCGTGTAGCTGATATCAAGTTTCCTCTTCCTTATAGGTCGAAATCTTTTTCCCTTGTCATAGTGTCGGATGCGCTGGATTACTTGTCCCCAAAGTATCTCAACAAGACACTTCCAGAATTAGCAAGAGTATCTTCAGATGGGTTTATTATTCTCTCCGGTAAATTCCTAAATAGATGTCTGTGTACTAACTTTGTTACAATTATTAGGTCTCCAGTTATTGATACCATTTCTTCTGTTATCTATTTTGTGGGTCCATCTTAATTTCTTCTCATATCAAGTACTCCCTCTGTCCAAAAAACAACGGTCCACCTATCTTTTTTAGTTTGCCCCCAAAATAAAGGTCCACTTTGAATAAGTGCCTACTTTCGGATTTTACCATTAAATATGAGATGGAGAAATTCATTACTCCCTCTATTATTAACAGTATATTTTTTCATTTAGTTGATTACAAAGTGTAATAATTACACAGTTTAATACCCGTGTCTTTTTCATTACGAACGCTTATTTTGTTAACGAAAGCAGTACATGGGACTTGCAATCACACTTTCACTTTGTGTGTACTTGCATTAACGAGGGAAATCTTAATGGGCATTGTATAGAAGCAAATCTTTGATGTTTTCAGTGTCATTTTTGGATGCAGGTTATCCGGGGCAGCGGACATTTAAAGTTGCAGAGATGTCCAAGTTTGGTCGCCCTGTAAGTCCTCTTTTCCGAGGAGTTCTTATTTATTCTCTAAATAATTTACAGCTGCTTCAATCAAGATTTGAATACATGATGATACTCACTAGTATTACACTCCTGTGTAGCTTCACTGCTTTACTCTTTGCCTAAATTCAATGATGTCGTGTAGCTTCACTGCTTTACTCTTTACCTTCGAACGGAAATTTTCACAAAACAGCTTCACGGATGATCTTATATTACTCATTATGCAACTCCATTGCCAACTCAGTAATGGTTAGAAATTTGGCAATGGAGTTGCTTAATGAGTGATAATGGAGGAATAGTGATCTCTTCTTTTCGTTTAGATTACTAACGAGAAATGGTTCAAATCTAACAGATGTGGGTTCTGGGACTCCAACAGTTCATATAATTTTCTTTCATTCAGCATTCTCCTATCAAGATTTGAAATGGGACCCATAAAATATAAAACAATCAGTTAATATGCCATTCTCCTTTAACTTTTTCGTGAATGTAGTACGAGTGCTGCATAATTAATGTAGTCTTTCGCGTTTGTAACAGGCCAAACTGCGTAGCTC
>NC_037529.1:62340510-62346141 GCF_001531365.2 Cynara cardunculus var. scolymus
GTGTGATAATCATGTGATATGGGTTTCAAGTCGTCCATTCTAGATCGACAAAAATATGGATACTAACGATATGAAGAAAAGGTATTAAGAAAGTCGACTATCATGAACGATCAGGAGAAGAAGGATGAACGATCTGGAGAAGAAGGTTAGATAAGAAAACTAACCAGAGGAAAACGTGGAGACGAGGTCGACAAAAGGGATAATTATGAAATTGAAATAAAATAAAAATTATAAAAATTACTTAATTATATTACTGCCCTTATTAAATTATTTTTATATAATATAAGTTAATTTATTAACTAAAAAAATTTGAGGTTATTGGGTTGTTCTCGCATTCTCGTAAATCACAGGGGTTCTCGTTTGAACCTCCACCTATATATATATATATATATATATATATATATATATATATATCATTCTACAGTGTAATTAAAAGTTTTAGATGTAACAGATTTATTAACAAGATTGAAAAGTTTTTGATAAAAAAGCAACATTCTTAAGCCAAATATTCAATATATCATCTCATAAATTTGATTAGTTTGTTGATTATTTTTAAAAGTTGATGTGCCATTATCGGTCACCTTTAGCTCACATGGAATACGTTCACGATCAAGATTGCCTCCAACCAATAAATACATACATAGGAAGCCCACTCATTTATAGCGGATAACAAACACCTAAAACTATATATATTGATTATATAATATGTTATTTTGAAACGTCAACATTATGACATAAAAGATAACAATCTATATTACTTTATATAAAACGGCATATGTATTATAGAATGCACTTTGATGGTCGAACGAATTGACACGCTACGTATTAAAAACGATACGTCAAACGATATTGATTTATAATGGTTTCATGTGAAACGTTATTATTATTTCTTGTATTAAGTTTTATTATTGATAGCAGAAAACCATTTATTGAAGATCTTTGTAGATAACCCTTTTACATATATATCGAGCCTACAAACGTCAGGATCAGACTTGTACCTTTTGTAGACCTTACCAATTTAAGTAAGAATTGGTCGGTTAGTTTAGTTTGTAAGCCATGGATGAACCTCCCATGACATGGAAGCAACGTAGAAACATACGATCTATATCCATGTTGATATAATGCGGTTTCATATGGTTTTGAAAAAACGATAATGTTTTTATTTTTTAATAAAAATATAAATTTGAAGATATCATAAAACTTTGAAAAAATATATCGATATTAGTATTAAATTACTATTTAAAAATTCTTGTTTTTCGTATAATTTTTTTAATTCAGTTTTTTATTGTAATTTAATTTATGTTTAATAATGAAGTAATTTATTTTTGATTTAATAATATAAATTTTTATAAAGATATAAGTATTTTGTTAGAAGTCAAATTTTATCCTAATTACATTTTAGAGTTTTTATATTTAAAATGAGATATTCATCTTGTATTTGATTATGTTTATATACAGTTAGTTACACAAATTAAAAAGTGGAGATTTAATAAGTTGTACTTATATACAGTTTACTTATAATCTTGAATTTTAAGTAATATACATTAATAAACAATACTTCATGCATAAAAAATGATTTTTAAGAGTTCTTGTCAAATGGTTTATAATATAGTATATAATATATAAATATTTTATATATATATATATATATATATATATATTAATGAATGTAAATGAACAAACATAAATAAATATAAACAAATAAACAAACATTAACGAACATAAATTAATGAATGTCTACGAACGTAAATGAACGAACAAGGTCACTGTTCATGTTCATTCATTTAACTAAAGTAATAAAAAGATATGTTCATGTTCATGTTCATTTGTTAATTAAAAATAATGAATGTAAATGAACTTTTCGACGAACGATTCGTTGAACGTACAGTTCGTTTGCACTCCTAATAAGGATCCAAGATATATGAAAAAAATTACTCAAGTATGCAGAACACTTATGGGTCATTTACCCAAATGCTTACTCGGTAAACGTTTACCAATAAGAGTTTATACTATAATTTATTTAGATGCGTAAGATTTTAGTAAATCAAAGCATATTGAATGCAACAATTTACTAGGTAAGCACTTAATTGGGTAAGAGTCGTCATTTTCACTTACCGGGTAAGACTCTTCATCCTTCTCATCGCTCTTACCCGGTAAGATTCTTGGCTATTCTCATGTTCATCCGATGAGGAAATTTATACGTTAAACACTTACCAAGTAAGTGTTTAGTAAACGACCCCTTAGTAGAATTTATATAAAAATATTAATTAAAGAACTTAATTAATTATATTTTGTGAAGAAATATAAACCTATCAGTTAGATCTGCTCAAAATTATTTTTACATCGTTCATATTTTTCCGTTATTTTTAACGAGATTTGTTAAGTCTGTTCATTTTTTAAGAATGATTTTCTAAAACCATTTTTTATAGCACGAGACGGGTTTAATGAGTCGTTCTGTCTACAGACATGTCTGGTCTTATGACGAATATATAACCAAATCAATAATTTGTTTTAAAATATATTTTAATTTAATAAAATTAAATCCATTTAGTTATTCTTGAATTGATTTTATGTCAATCTCTTTGTCTTGGTCAAACAAAGGAAAACACATTAATATCCAAAACGGTGACGTACTGTAGCCATGGACGTGGTCCGTGAAATACTTCTCTAGCAAATGGACGCTCTCCATGTTTCGATTTCTGTTTTAATTATATAAATTATTTTTTACAAATAAAATCAAAAAAATACGTATAATTATATATGTTTATAGTTGTGTGTACGTAATATCTATGCACAAACATCTAGGGTTGAGTTCCGGTGAGAAAAAAAGTTAAAGTGAAAAACATAAGAAGATAACTTCACCATTAGATGTACATTAGGATGAGATGTACCAGATCAATCAATTCATGGGTGAGTTTGAGATTAAAGGTGATCAAGGGTCCAGATCTCTTATCATGCTTCTCACCTTAACTTTTTTTCTCACATGATCTTTCGCCTACACATCTAACGACTTGTATACATGATACACATACACATTATATACACATTCACCATGATTTGAATCATATTTGCCATGATCATATATATAAAGAGTGTAAACCTATGTTTCTTGTGTCGTAGGTACACGCAAGTCCAATTTTTTTTTATTAACTTGGATATCCAATCCGCTATGCGAGTCGACCAATCCCAGATCAACCACCTGTTTTGCAGGTAGCCCGGAGTTACAGCATTTGAACCTCCGTGGCCAGAAGGGGATTTTTTTTGTTCCTTCTTGGATTTGAACCTGGGACCTCAAGGTCTTTTTGACCTTTGCAGCCAAGCTCAAACTAATCAGACACCACTCTTGTGGTTTAATCCAAAATAACTTAAGACCTCAGTTTTGTTATCTTCATACAAAACTATGAATGCAAATTAATTTTTTTCACTTTTAAAGTAATTAAATAAATTTAAAAAGTTTTTACTGAATATAATGTTGGTATATGTTACTTATATAGGAACATGACATCAACATATTTGATAAAACTTAGGACACGTTTGTTCTTTCATAATTACCTCTTAATACCTCTAAAGTCTGATTCATTCAGTCGTTTTAGTATTAAGAGCGTTTGTTTTATTTCTAAAATTAGAGCTTAAAAGCTCTAAATGTCCTCTGAAGATTTAAATGATAAACATATCCCTTAAATCGTTCTTAATCCTAATCCTCCCTCTATCAAATGGTTCAGATTTTGAAGGCTGGAAGAAATTTGTTAGCAAAAACTATTTATCTTTATACTTTTGTATAAAAAAAACTATTTATGTTTTATATTTTTGCACTAGTTTGACTGATTCAGATTTCAGACTTCAAACGAAAAAACAAACAATCTTACTGATTCAGATTTTAGACTTTAGGACCACCTCTTATATTATCAGAAGTGAAATCAGACTTCAGACTTTAGCACCTCTTAAAAAAACAAACGATAACTTACTTAAAAAAATTAACAAATCTACGTTTTCTTAACTTAGGTTCGACTTCTCGGGCATTGGATCATGTATGTGCAAATGGGGAATGAATTGCATTCGAACTTCAACTAGGGTGATTCAAGATTTGAAGCAAAGGCCTTTCTTTATGTCCAAAGGGGAAGTTTTGTTGACTTTGCTTAGATTTGTATGCTTGAATTGTTGACCTTTGCACATGCCAAATGGTCATCACATTATCATATAACACCTTATAAATACCCTTTTTCAACCTATGGTGAGAACCTTGCCGAGGGTAGTGGTGCCTTCACAGGTGTGATAGCAGTGAACTTATGGGTGGCGGAAAAAACTTATTATGATTATACCACCAATACTTGTGCCAGTGGACACGTTTGTGGGCACTATACTCAAGTGGTGTGGCGTAATTCAGTCCAACTTGGGTGTGCTAGGGTTCAATGCACAAATAATGGTTGGTGGTTTGTCATTTGCAGTTATTATCCCCGTGGCAACTACATTGGTCAAAAACCTTATTAGTGAATCATTTGAAATACATTGTTGGTTACTTATATAATATATAAATAAATGTGCACTTTTTAGTGCAATAAACAGTAACAAATGAGATTGGAACGTTGATTATGTTATCTCATATTCTATTTTTCTATTTAAGTTTTCTTCGAAGACATATTTAGCATAATTGTAAATGTATCAGTATGAACCAAAAAACAGATAAAGCATTGGTGTTAGATACAGACAGATCGATGGTAAACAGGTCTCCTGAACCATTAATTATAATAACAACATGATAAATAAATAAAAATCGATCTATTGAGGATAGCAAAGCATTGTAATTGTACTGTTTAAGATAGATCAACTGTAAAAAGTATAAAATATGCCATCTGATGATGAAATCGGTATCCTTATACCAAATCTGGCCAAAATTAAAATTTCGATGATTTATATTTGTTCAGTGGTCATAAACCAAATGTAAACTCGTAGCGGGAGACGATAACACCCCAATACAGGGATGGGTACGGGGTTGGGAAGTTGTGCAATGAAAATCTTAAATACATAAAAGTATCATCAACCCGATACCTAAATCGTAAATACAAATAAAATTTTAATTACGTTTGTAAGTTTGGAAAAGAAAAATACCTTCAATTTTATGTTAATTTTACTTTAAAAAATTAAATTTTTAAATAAAAAACCAAAAGGAAATAACCTGGATATTCAACCCGCTATTTTTTTAATTGATTAACCTGGATATCCAACCTGCTATGCGAGTCGACTAATTCTCGGACGACCACTTGCTTTACGGGTAGCTTGGAGTCACCGCATTTGAACTTCCGTGACCATAAGAGAATTTTTATTTATTCTTGGATTTGAACCTGCGACCTCCAGACACTTTGACCTTTGTGTGTTAATTGGATCATAATCTATACTATATTATAAAACATTTGACAAAAACTCTTAAAAATCATTTTTTATACGTAAAGTACTGTTTATTAATGCATATTACTTAAAACTCAAGATTGCAAGTAGATTGTGCGTAAGTACAACTTATTAAAGCTCCATATCTGAATTCGTGTAACTAGCTGTAGATAAACATAATAAAATACAGGATAAACATCTCATTTTAAATTAATATAATTAGGATAATCATTGAGTTCTAACAGAATA
>NC_037529.1:62346434-62353330 GCF_001531365.2 Cynara cardunculus var. scolymus
GAACATTAAAATCGAGATGTATCTCGTTGCATTGTACGAATATTCTTATAGTAAAATTTTAAGAAGTTAAATAGATCAATAAAAATTGAAAGATTATAAATAAACGGGTCAAATATGCTGCACATAATTTGATCCATGGATCAGTAGGTACCCATTTGTCTCCTCTCTATACTTCAATGCCTACATGCCATATGCCTTTTCTCCTCTTCCTTTTCTCCCAATTTATGAAGGAAATTTTGAGTTTATATCTCAATGAGGCCCCTATTAGAAAATATATGCTTAAATAAATGTAAACAGTAAGATATTCAACCCTGTTTAAGGGGTCATTTATCAAATGTTTACTGAGCAAGCGTTTACTGGGTGTCACTTACCGTATCAGGTGAGCATGACAAAGACTAAAAATCGTACCCCGTAAGATCAGGCATAGCAAGATTCAAGAATCTTACCCAGTTAACGCTTATCGAGTAATATTAGACGCTTATCAACAATCCATTTTGATAGGTGAGAATGTTACCCGATAAGGTAAGTAAAGGAGATGACTATTGCCGGTAAGCACTTATTTGATAAACGTTTCCTTTTGTTTACCTTGAGACGTCGTATGAATTTATATATGTTTTTAATGATGCTCGATAGGAGATCGATAGAAGTTTAACATGCTTAATAGTTCAACATCGACAGAGACCAATAGTAATCAATACATATTCGATTGTGTTTTATGCATGCTCGTTTGTGCTTGATGACGATAGCGATGAAGATGATGACGACGACATGAATCTAATCCTATTGTTGTGGGAACATCGTCTGATAAGAAAGAGCATGAAAGCCACTTTCTCTTCAATATGTACTCATTAGTGGAGCAATCGGTGTCCTCTGCCATCTTAATTAGCATATTCATCTAGCCATGGAATGCAAAATAGTGTCTTACTATCTGAGGCACATCTCCGACGTCACGTTACTTCCGTAATGACTATGCATGATGAAACGTGTTCCATGGTGTGTTAAGACGTGCCATGACACACGTTTTTTTTTTGTAAGACATGATTAATTTGACTTTTTAATTACTTGGTATTTTACTTTATAGTTTTTAGGATATGGCTTATTTGTATATGGTTGGAATAGAGATATGTGAAATCAATAGTAGATTGAATATTCTTTGAAAATGAGCTTTTGATGTAAAATCTACAAGCTGTTCATACATACATACACACACATATATATACATATATATATATATATATATGAAAAATCATGCGAGAAGTTAAATATTTTGTAAAAAGGCGAGAAGTTTCAATATCATATATGATTGCACTTCTTTGGATATGTTTAATCATATATGATTAAGCTTCTATGTGTTGTCAATGCAACATGTGTTTAATTATATATGATTAAGATTGTGCATCATGCATGTAATAATATATATATATATACCTATATATATATATATATATATATGATATTGAAACTTCTCGTATTCACACAAAATATTTAGCTTCTCTTTTTGAACCCGCCTCTACACACACACACACACACACATATATATATATATATAGAGAGAGAGAGAGAGGATCAAACAAGAACGGTATTTATTTAAAATAACAAGAGAAGGGCAAATCACGTACAAAATCACATGTGATTTTATATTAATGGTCAAAAAAATTGTCCCGACGACGTGTGTTTGCGTCTTCAAGTCGCAGGGCAAGGTCGTCTGAATCACATGTGATTTTCTATATGATGTTAATGTAAAATCACATGTGATTCGTCCATTTTCATGTTCTTTTAAATAGATATTGTTCTTGTTTAATCATTCATATATATATATATATATATATATATATATATATATAGAGAGAGAGAGAGAGAGAGAGAGAGAGAAAATTTACTTTGCAAATCACGTTATTTTTACAAAATGTGCAAACTTCATTCAAATAATCATAATTTTTTATTTTTTTGGTAATTATGAGAGGTTGATTGGTCATTTTCATTGTGGAATGTGTTAATTATGGATATTATCATTTTCATTATATTAATTTTAAAGAAATATATGAAATAGTTTCATTAAAACATAGGAACAATCATATATGAAACAATTTCATCAAGAAAAGTATTATAGATCAATATTATGCTCAATTGTAGTTTGACTTGTATGATTAGTCAATCATATAAATAGTTCTTGTTAGTTTAGTTGTTAGTAAGAACTCATCTTGTAGCATTATATATAGAGAAGTTAAAGATAGAAACATGTATTGAGAGAGTTTATCAATATACATGATGATTTAATCTCTACATTGTTGTTCTTATTGTTTAATTCATTGTTATCTTATTGAAATTGGGTTTAACAATTAGTTTCAGAGCAAATTCAATTTGATTTGAAGAAATTTAAGCAAAATTTTGAAGTTTTTCGTGTTTTTTGAAAAACTTATTGTTTTGATCTTGATTTATGGTTTTGATGAATTTTGTTTAATCTTTTGATACAAGGCTATTTGAAACACATCATAGATCATTCTTGTGAATTTTCATCGTCTAATTTGAAGTTTTGATCATCCAATTTGAAGTTTTTGATGATTTTTGGTTTTTCGAGTTCGTGAACAGTGGTTCTTGAAAAATTTGACCAAATTCTTGTTATTTGATTCAAATTTGTGATTAGAACCTTCATTAATTTTCTGCATCATTTTTTAGCTTCATAATCATATCCTAATCATTATTTGTTGAGTTTTTATGATTTCAGGTTCGATTTGATCAAGATTCAAGTTTATCGCAAGGATTGAGTATGAATATCTATCGCATTGTTGTGTGCGCTAGTTGAGTATACTGCATCAGTGGTTTGCGATAGTTAGTCTATATCGCATAAGTTATCTGCTATAGTTGAATCTATCGCATAAAAAGTCTACGATAGTTGAAGTATGTCGCACAGAAGCCTACGATAGTTGTGAATATCGCATAACTCTTCTGAAATAGTTGTGAATATAGCATAACTCTTCTCCAATAGTTGTAAATATCGCATACTCTTCTGTGATAGTTGGTCTTTTATATGTGATAGTTCCATATATCGCATGATACTATATGCAATAGTTTGAGTTTATCGCATAATTATCTGCGATAGTTGAGTATATCGCATTATTACGAATAATAATATGCACCGAAATATAGCTCATAATTAAACTAGATTAAATTCAAATATTGTTGTAGTCAATGGTTGTTAATAGGTTGCCTTGTATAGTCCTATAATTGCTCCTGTAATTGTGTATACCTCTAGTATATATATTGATGAATAATAGTGAAGGCAATCATCAAACCCTTTACATTCAAACTCCTTTCATGGTATTAGAGTGTTCTAAACTCGGAAGAGTATAGCGATCCTCCATTTGTTTCCTCATCTTCTTCTAACTCATTCCCATGAAAACCTCACAAACCATAATTCCCATCACCACTGCAACCCACTTTCCCACCAAACTTACCTTGCAAAATTTTCCCATATGGCGACGTCAAGTGCAGTCCACCTTAATTGGACTAGGGCTTGACAACTTCATCACCGATGGTAATGCTCCATCAAAGACTATCAGCGACAAGGAGGCCACTAAATCAAACCCGCCATACATCGTCTGGTATCAACAAGATTAAATCTTGTTCAGTGCTATTCTCGGATCATGCTCCGATGAGATTCAGCCGGTTATTGCATCGGCATTGACTGCTAAAGAGGCATGGGATCATCTCACATCCAACTTTGCAAGCAAATCTCGATCCAGAATTATCTCCCTTAAATCAAAACTTGCACAGAACCCAAAGGGAAATCGCTCAGTTGCGGTTTTCTTGAATGAAATGCGATCTATTGCAGATGATTTGGCGTTGGTTCAGAGTCCAATTCATGAAGAAGATCTTCTTGTTCATATCCTTACCCAACTTGGTGAAGAATACAACTCCATCACTGCTGCTCTTAAGGTACGAGAACAACCGATTTCTTACCTGGAACTCTTCGATAAACTCGTTGATTTTGAACGGTCCCTTAAAGAAGTCGAACCTGTCGCCCCTCAAATTGTTACTGCTAATGCCTCACACGGCAACCTGGTCGTTCCCAATTCAGATCTACGACTGATCTGTCCACCTGGAACCAAAGGTCCCATTCCAGATCCTCTCAAAGGTCATATCGGATGACAAACAATTCACAGGCTAACTATTCACGACCGAATAGAAGCAATCAGTTTTGCAACTTCTGCAACTTTCAAGGTCATGATACACGAGACTGCCGAAAACTTGCTAAGTTTTTGAAAGATCATCACATCACCTTCAATAACAACCCGACTGCTCTGGTTGCTAATGCCGTCTCATCTACCTCTCAATCACCACAACCGTGGATGATGGATAGTGGTGCTTGTCACCACCTAACCTCATGTCCATCCACTCTCTCTTCCGTTTCTGAATACGAAGGACCAGACGAAATCGTTTTGGGTGACGGTACAAATCTTTCTATTTCTCATACTGGTTCTACCAATATTTACACGTCGTCGAAATCATTAGATTTACCTAACATTCTTTATGTTCCTAAACTGCGTCGGAACTTGATTTCAGTTGCTAAATTATGTCGTACTAACCACGTCTCTGTTGAATTTTTTCCTTCGCATTTTTTGTGAATGATCTCAAAACGGGGGCGCGTCTCATGCGAGGGGAGAACATCTATAATGTTTACTACCTAAATAGCTTATCTTCCCTTCCTCAAGTCAATGCTACTTCATCAACCTCCCCATTTCAATGGCATCACACTCTTGGACATCCGTGTTTGCATACCTTTAATATTATTTGTAAAGACTTAGGTCTTAATTTTCAATCATTGTCAAGATCCACCTTTCATTGTGAGTCATGTGCTATCAATAAATGCCACAAGTTGCCATTTGGTCAAAGCTCATTTGTTGTTACGAAACCGTTACAACTTCTCTATTCGGACGTATGCGGTCCGGTTCAAAAATCTATTGATGGCTATCTATATTATGTTGTGTTTGTTGATTACTACTCCAAGTATGTTTGGCTTTACCCCATTAAAGCCAAGTTTGATGTTGCGAAACTTTTCCCTCAATTTAAATTACTTGTCGAAAAGTTCTTTCAAACACCGATCATATCACTCTTCACTGACAATGGTGGTGAGTATATCGGACTTGCTCCCTTCCTTCAATCCACTGGAATTTCTCATTACATTACCCCACCCCATACACCCGAACAAAATGGAATTGCCGAACGCCGCCACCGACATATTGTCGAAACCGGACTTGCCTTTTTACACGATGTTGGTTTACCACTCACTTTTTGGTCTCATGCGATCCAAACCGCCGTCTATCTTATCAATCGTCTTCCCACTCCAATTCTTGGTTCAAAATCTCCATACCAGGTTCTCTATGGTGCCTTACCAAATTACAAAAGATTAAAACCATTTGGTTGCTTGTGCTATCCATGGCTTTAAACCTTATGCTCCTTCCAAGCTACACCCACAGTCCCAATCTTGTATTTTTTAGGCTATTCCTCCTCTAAGTCAGCCTATAATTGTCTTGACACTAAAATGAACCGTCTATACCACTCTCGACATGTCAATTTTGTTGAAAATCAATTTCCCTCTAAAATTGAATCTACAAAAACATCATCTCCTATCAACCTGGATGATTTTTTGAAGCCAAATACCATCTCTACCCCTCAATCCATGCAACCTCCTCAACCTTTGCATGCTACACCACCCACCACTGCACCAATTCCATTCACATCTATCATGCACCATACTAACTCTCCCGTAATCACAAATGACACTCCACTGCCACCTTCACATGCTGTCACTTCTACCCCCTTATCCACTCACACTCCAGAAACAAACACTCAATCTTCAACTCTCTCACATATCTCCTTCCCCACAAAATCAAACACGTCACCTGTCACCTCATCTCCCACATCCACTTCTCCGCCTTCTTCGGTTTCCCCAATTTTACCACCTATAACCGGCAAACCAAACGTCAAGTACTACAATCCACACTTTGTCAACAATACCACTCTTCATCATATACCTCTTACCCTCGAACCCCATACTTACCTCAAAGCCTCCAAAGACCCTCTATGGCGTCAAGCTATGGACAATGAGTATAATGCATCGCTTCGTAATCACACATGGGAACTCGTTCTCCAACTTCTCGTCATCCTATCAGATGCAAGTGGGTCTTCCATATTAAACGGCACCCGGATGGTACTGTTGATAAGTATAAGGCAAGGCTCGTCGCAAAAGGGTTCCTTCAAGAGTATGGTAAAAATTACTTTGACACATTTAGTCCCGTTACTAAACCGGTTACTATACGAACCGTTATTTCCCTTGCCTTTTCTCGATACAAACTCTTTTTTTTTTTGAAGATCCACTATGATAATGAGAAAGGTTTCTGTATATACGCCCAAAGCGATCAATAATATCAGAATCTGATAAATTGGCCCAAATCACCTTACCAATAGGATGCCCCAATGCGTTACAAAATTTAGATTTAGCCAAGGATCCAATCAGAGGCATAATTGGAACAACAGTATCAAATTTCTTAATAGCATTATCGATTAGAAATGCATTTTCTAGCATTTGACTGCGGACCATTGAACGCTTGAGCCGCACACTTGAACGATAACCCAGAAAGTCAAGGGAATGATTGGATAATTGGTTTATATAAATCCTTCCTGGTTCAGACCAAAGGTAAAAATAAGATTTCCAGAAATTGACAAAGTAATATTTCCATTTATTCATCAAAAGAAATTATATTGAAGCGCATAATTGGTTGAAGATCACTAGAMGTTTCGAATAAAAGACGATACCTTTTCTTTATTTTAGTTACTTTTCTTTATTTTAGTTATTATTTAGGTTTAGATTGTTTTAGATATTTTTTTATTTGTTA
>NC_037529.1:62354210-62358287 GCF_001531365.2 Cynara cardunculus var. scolymus
AATTCTTTCACAAAATAATCCATCTTTTTCTGGTTTATTGGTTTTGTAATGAAAGGTATAAGTACGTCAACTTGATGTAAATAATGCATTCTTGCATGGCACTTTACAAGAGGAGGTCTACATGGTACAACCTCCTGGTTGCACAAACCTACAATATCCGACTCATATTTGTAAGCTCAAACGGTCTCTTTATGGTCTCAAACAAGCGCCGCGAGCATGGTATATGGCTCTTACATCATTCTTACATGACTACAGTTTCAAAAATTTCCTTGCCGATGCATCCCTTTTTATATATAATCGTGATGGTACATAGTGTTACTTTATGGTTTACGTCGATGACATTATACTAACCGGTAACACTAAAAGCTTTCTTGAGCAGTTTGTTACTAAGCTAGCTTCCAGGTTCTCCATCAAAGATCTGGGCTATCCAAGTCAATTTCTTGGAGTTGAATTAATACCAACAGCCCATGGTTTGTTCCTCTCGCAACATAGACACATACTTGATTTATTAACCATGCATCGCATGGATGGGGCCAAGCCTATTCTCACACCATTATGCTCATCTGAGACCTTGAAACTTGATGATGGTACCCCAAGAATGGATCCCTCACCCTATCGCAAGCTAGTTGGATCTCTTCAATACCTTGCATTCACAAGACCGGATATTTCTTTCGCCGTCAACAAACTGTCCCAATTCATGCACGATCCATCTCAAACCCACTAGCAAGCTCTCAAACGCTTGCTACGCTATCTCAAAGGGACCATGTATCACGGATTATTTTTGAATAGAAAATCCCCCTTGGAACTTACAGCCTTCTAGGACTCAGATTGGGGAGGGGTATCCACAGCAGGGAGGTCTACAACAGCATACATTTTGTACCTTGGTTTGAACATCATTTCATGGAAATCTGCTAAACAGAAATCGGTCTCACGATCCTCCACCGAAGCCGAGTACAAAGCACTCGCTAGCGTTGCCGCTGAATTAGCATGGGTGGAAAATCTCCTCACAGAACTTGGTTTAGCACTCCCAACTCCTCCATGACTTTACTGTGATAATACAGGTGCCACATATCTATGTGCCAACCCTGTGTTCCACTCTCGCATGAAACACATCGCCTTGGATTATCACTTTGTACGTGAGAAAGTAGCAGTCGGGTCCTTACGAGTTCTTCACATCAACTCTACGGATCAACTAGTAGACGCACTCACTAAACCGTTGTCTCGAGCTCCATTTTTGTCGTTGCGTTCCAAGATTGGAGTCTCCGACGGATCCTCCATCTTGCGAGGGCGTATTACGAATAATAATATGCATCGAAATACAACTCATAATTAAACTAGATTAAATTCAAATATTGTTGTAGTCAATGGTTGTTAATAGGTTGCCTTGTATAGTCCTATAATTGCTCCTGTAATTGTGTATACCCCTAGTATATATATTGATGAATAATAGTGAAGGCAATCATCAAACCCTTTACATTCAAACTCCTTTCATGACACTATCTATGATAGTTAAGTATATCGCACAAAGCTTCTGCAATATGGTTACAGTTCATTGTTGTTGTGTGTGGTAGTTGATCAAGGTTCTATGTTAGTTGACTTCATGCAATAGTTGACTTTTAAGGGTTGACTTTCAAATTTTTACTTGTTGGATCAAATCAATTAGTTGTCTTACGATCTTTCAAGTGGGAGTACCAAACATGGTATGGAATGCCACTATGACTGCCTATGCCCAAAATTATGCTAACTAAAGGAGGATTGCAATCTCATTCATTCTGGTGGACCTTATGGTGAGAACCTCGTTGAGGGTAGTGGTACCTTTACAAGTACAATAACAGTAAACTTATGGGTAATGGAAAAGAACTATTATGATTATACCACCAATACTTGTGTTACTGGACACATTTGTATGCACTATACTCAAGTGGTGTGGCGTAATTCGGTCAAACTTGTGTCTGCTAAGGTTCAATGCACAAGTAATGGTTGGTGATTTGTCATATGCAGTTATTATCCTCGTGGCAACTACATTGGCCAAAGACCGTATTAGTGAATTATTTGAAATATATTGTTGGTTACTTATATAATATATGAATAAATTTGCACTTTTTAGTGCAATAAAGGGTAAAAGAAAACCACAAGGGTGGTATCTGATTGGTTTGAGCTTGGCTCCAAAGGTCAAAAGTACCAAGAGGTCTCAGGTTCAAATCCAAGGAGGAATAAAAATCCCCTTCTGGCCACGAAGGTTCAAATGCGGTGACTCCGGGCTATCTGCAAAGCAGGTGGTCATCCTAGGATTAGTCGGCTCGCATAGCGGGTTGGATATCCAGGTTAATAAAAAAAAGGGGTAAAAGAAGAGGTTGGAACATTGATCATGTTATCTCATATTCTCTTTTTCCAATTTGATTTTTCTTTGAAGGCTTAGCGTAATTTTAAATGTATTGGTATGAGTCAGAAACAAATAAACCATTGGTGTTTGATACAAATGGATGGATGGTAAAGAGGTCTCTTGAACCATTAATTATAACAACAACACAATGTTACAGTGGCCCCCCTCCTTCCCCTACAACGCACACATGCATACATACACATGTCTTGCAAAACCACACACATATCTGTCGACGAACTCCTTAACAAAGTAATGCACATGAAAATCAATGGTCTTTGCACTACAAAATAAAGGGGTTTACCAATATAAAAATCTATCACTAATCCTCCAAAAAGAACTCTCACCACCAGATCTCACGACCGGAGAAAACGTGGCTGGTAATCGGCCAACACATTCACTGGCGGATCAACCATCATCGGCAACCATATACGCCGGTAATCAATGATCCATCATTGATCCTTCACAAATCCGTAAAAAATTCCAATAGAAAATTATGTCGGTGAAGTCCTTCGTTTTGTAGTATTGGTCAACCAACGGTAACGAATACATTTAACACTCTCTAATAACAAGGTGTGCACATTTCAACCGTTTCAACGATACAATTTATATCGAAAGGCATGGTGCCAAAATTCAAATGCACTCATCTTCATAATTTCAACAGTTCTAGAAAAAAAAATGACGTTATACCATTTATTTAAATTTATTTATTTATTTATCACAACATAAAAACATAAGATTTTATTAGTACTTAAAATATAAAATAAAAGAAAACAGTGGGGTGTCCTGGGTGCTACTACTAGGCCATGGTTGTTGAAAAATCAAGAGTTATAACAATATATCAAAATTTAAATTTTAGTTTTATCTATACTATATTATAAAGTATTTGATAAAAAGTCTTAAAAACCATTTTTTATGCATAAAGTACTGTTTGTTGATGCATATTACTTAAAAATCAAAAATACAAGTTAATACGTACATGTTTTTAAGCATACCACTCTCATTGAAATCTTAATTCGTCCCTACAATCTCTCTAATCCAACTAACGTCCCTATAATATCTCTTTTTTAATGAGTAGATAGTCATTGTTGATTTCATATTTAATGGGTGGTTTTGACTCAATATTTCTTATTATCATCGTCAACTTTCTTTCTCCAACGCTCGGTTGCTTCTCTTTCGAGGTAAGCTTCAACCTCATGGGTTTCGACCATTGCTTCTGATTGATTTATGGTCTGTATCGATTTTTGTTTATTTCTTTTTGGCTCATTACGTATCGATTTTTTATGATTTCTTTGTCTGGTTCTTTGTCGGTTTAGGTTTACTTCCTCGGAGCTCGATTGTTTCTCATCCCCAAATCTTGATTGCTTCTCTTTCAAGGTAAGCTTTAACCTTATGGGTGGTTGTATTGATTGACCATTGCTTGGTTGATTTATGATTTGTACTGATTTAAATAGATTTTTTTTTATCTATTATGTTATGGAACACAAAGTTCAGATAAATCATTTGACAAAAACTCTTAAAAACCATTTTTTATGCATAAAGTATTATTTGTTGATGCATATTACTTAAAATTCAAGATCACAAGTAAATTGTGCGTAAATACAACTTATTAAAGCTCCATTTTTGAATTTGTGTAACTAATTATAGATAAACATAATTAAATATGAGATACACATCTCATTTTTAATATAAAAAAT
>NC_037529.1:62361599-62363662 GCF_001531365.2 Cynara cardunculus var. scolymus
TCTTCAAATTTATATTTTATTCAAAAATAAAATTATTATTGTTTTCTGAAAAACACATAAAATCGTATTATAACATCGACAGAGACGAAGAATAACATAGAATATTAAAATCGAGATGTATTTCGTTGCATTGCGCGAGTACCCTTCTAATAATAATAAATATATGTATTTAAATATTTTAAATTGATCTCAGACATCAACTACTCCTAATCAATAAAAATGTATGCCCAAACTCCAACTTGGCTTAATCAAGATTTGAAATGAAGGCAGTTGTGCCCAAATAGGGTTTCATTGATTTTATTTATGTTGGTATGTTTAGCTAGTTAGACTTTTCTACATTCCAAATAGTCGTTCCATATTAGTTGTTCTAGGGGGTGACATATACCCCTTGAACATCCTATAAATAAACTGTCTTATTCATGTACTTTTATCATCCAACACCAGTTATTTACCAACAGGTTATAGTTATGTCATTTGCACTTGTTTTCCTATTAACCCTGGCTGTTCCACACATCATATATGCCCAAAACTCCCAACAAGATTACTTAAATGCTCATAATGTGGCTCGTGCTCGAGTGGGCATCAAAAACATGGTATGGAACTCTACTGTGGCTGCATATGCTCAAAACTATGCTAACCGAAGGAGAGGGGACTGCAATCTTGTCCATTCTGGTGGACCTTATGGTGAGAACCTTGCTAAGGGTAGTGGAACCTTCACAGGTACTAAAGCAGTGAATCTATGGACAACTGAGAGGACTTATTATGATTATATTACCAATACTTGTGCTAGTGGACATGTTTGTGGCCACTATACTCAAGCAGTATGGCGTAATTCAGATCAACTTGGGTGTGTCAGGGTTCCGTGTACCAATAATGGTTGGTGGTTCGTTATTTGCAGCTATTATCCTCGTGGCAATGATGTTGGTCAAGTTCCTTACTAGTGAAGTATTTGAAATACGTTGCCGGTTACTTTTTATGAATAAACAGGCATTTTCTGGTGCAACAGAAATTAGAAAATGTGGTTGACGGCTTGACGTGTTCATTACCTTATGATTATGACATATGTATTCGTTTTCTTCGTGAATGATCTTTCTTAAATGAATATTTAGCCCAAACATAAACTTATAACATATAAGTAAAAAAAATCATAACATATAAATACACATGGGCTAGAATTAAGATTTTTTTCATCACAATGTTACAAGAAACTACAAACACAGAAAACTTTGCCAGTAAGCAGGTCGGCAGAGAGGGCATAAACAAGACAAGAACCAACTGTGTGCTTAACACAAACTTATTGGTCGTATTTTAAATATTGATTATACATACGGTTCAAAATGGAGGTTCTTGGTCAATACCCGCCGCTTTGGATCCAAACTATGCCGAAACAGTCGTCTATATATCTATCTTGTTATGTACTGATATTTTCTTGTCGCTCTTATGCACAAAACCAGTGAAGTTGTCATCTTTAATTAAGAGCGAATCTACTAAAAATTAAGTGGTGGCTACGTTGATTTTGTCCACCATAGTGTAAAATTTTAAGTTTACTTTATGTTATATCATGGTAATTATTTGCAGCCACCAACAAGAAAAAAAAATTATGAATCTGCCCATCTCTTTAATACCTTTCTTTCTTATCGTTATTTTTTACTTAAAACGTCATATATATATATATATATATATATATATATATATATTCTACGTTGTTTATTATTTCAATTTTATTAAATTATTTTTCTATTTTAATTTGATTTTGTTTAAACTCGTTTTCTAAATTAACACCTAAATTTATTATCAAGTCTGTAATACCGTTTAAATGTAAATTATTTGTGTGTAGCTTATGTTTATAATTTTCTTTAAATTGACAAGTGAGCTTATCTATACTATATTATAAAGCATTTGGCTAAAACTCTTAAAAACTCTTAAACTCTTAAAACTCTTAAACCCGTTCATCCCTAAACAATTTCATCTCTATCCGATTTCATCCCATAACTGAATTCGTGTAACTAACTGCAGATAAACACAATCAAATACAGGATAAACATTTCATTTTAAATATAAAA
>NC_037529.1:62365085-62381958 GCF_001531365.2 Cynara cardunculus var. scolymus
AACCAAATATAAATTACTTCGTTATTGTACATAAATTAAATTATAAAAAAATTGGATTAAAAAATTACACAAAAAAATGARGAATTTCAAATAGTTAATTTGATACTAATATCGATATATTTTTGTCAAATTTTTATRATATCGTCAAACATATTTTATTCAAAAATAAAAACATCATCGTTTTCTCAAAATCACATAAAGCCATATTATAACATCGACTGAGATAAAAAAATAAAATGAAATATTAAAAACACGATGTATCTCGCTGCATTGCACGAGTACGCTTCTAATAATTATCTAATGACCTTTTACTATTTCCTTCAAGATCTAAGAACTCTAAGCGTTTGATTAGATTTTTTGAATCAATGATTTTAAATTTCCTATCCTTAACTCCTTTATAAGATTTTTATATATCCCCTTTTTTATAATTAAAACTTAACATAATTATTTACAAAAATATGGTTTTCTTCAACCAAAAAATCAACATTATCCTACTAAATTTTATCAAAACATGTATAAATCATTTGATTTTCACCTGAGCGGGTTTTCGACAAAGAAAGTGGAACTTATGCAAATTATGCAGCCACTAAAAATAAATCGAACATGTCTCAGTCTTTTAAACCTTAGAATCTTTCCATACTCTGATACCATTCAGGGAGGTATGGCGGATTTTTCGGGGTTTCGTTAAACCATTAAAATACTAAAACATAGAAAATTTAAAAGAAAAAGAGAAGAAACATTCTTACAGAGTGAGGCGAAGCGGAAATAGAAACACCAGAGAGTATTTGCAGAGGTGTATCCTTGAAGAGAAGAGGTTTATATATATATATATATATATATATATATATATATATATATATCATCCTCTTCTTTCTTTACATTGATATTTTTATTTTCGCTAAAAATTGGATTTATATTTAAATTAAAAAGAAGTAATGTGTTTGGGATAAACCAAGGTTTCTTTTTATATTTATATAAAGTATCACAAACTTTGGAAAGAAAACAACTTTCGGAGTCGATGTGAATCGATTTAAAACAAAGATTTTTTCATTCATTCTCATCCAATCAAAAAACATTACCATCCAATCAAAAAAGACCCTTTTGTATTTGTAATTGATTTCGGAATTTGAATGAATCGAAAAATAAGAAAGACCATTATTATGAATTTTATCCATTTTGGTTTTTATTATGTTTAGGTTCAGCCTTAATATTTTTTTGAATTTTACAAAACAAAGATACACACACACACACGCACGGGGAAATGTTCATTTGAGAGCAGTGAGTATTTTAGAAGTAAAAAGTGATCATAGTCCTTCATCTAGTCAACGTTTAAGGCTTTGACTGTGAAACACTTCCTTGCATTGATATGCAGAAGATAGAGATATACTTTTGTAACTTTTACAAATAGACGGCAAATGAGTTTATATGTGAACCCATGTGATTATAGTTCATATGTGAACTTGTTAATAGTTCACATGTGATTATAGTTCATATGTGAACTTGTTAATAGTTCACATGTGAACTATTTAACTGATTCACATAGGAACCCACGGGTTCATATGTGAATTAGTCAATTAGTTCATATGTGAATCAGTTAATTAGTTCATATGTGGATCACACGGATTCATATGTAAACCAGTTAATTTGTTCATATGTGGATTATAAGGGTTTATATGTGAACCAGTTAATTAATTCATATATGGGTTACAATGGTTCATATGTAAATCAATTAAAATAGTTCATATGTGAATCACACGAATTCACATATGAACTTGTTTGCCGTCTATTTGTAAAAATCACAAAACTACCCTTTCTATTTTTCGCATAGCCACAAATGTTGACTAGTTAAAACCGCAATTCTTGACCAGTCAAATCCGATCTTAACCGTATGAAGGCTATGATCATTTCTTTACTTCTCATACCACTTCTCAAAATAACCTGTGGTTATACATATATATATATATATATATATATATATATATATATATATATATATAGAGAGAGAGAGAGAGAGAGACTTGGGATCATGTGAGACCAAGGGTTTTTCGTGAGACCTGTAAGACCAATTCTCAACCCTTGGATTAGATCTATAATCTGAATATTCATAAACGCCACGAAACTTTTCAATAATCACAAAATTGTCATCGTGCAACTTTAGACCATTAGATCATTAGCTTATAAAGTTGATCGATGAACATAAACTGGTCTTACAGGTCTCACGGAAAACTCTTGGTCTCACGTGAACCCAACCCTATATATATATATATATATAATATTACGTATAACTATTTTTACATATTTAACACCATTGGTTATTTCAAATATATAACACTAAGATGACCATCTTATAACTACTGAAAACGAATCAAATCGGTTGGTTTTACTTTCTGATTTGCTTCTGCAAGACAAATATCAAAAGATTATGAAAAATTATCTAGAAGTTAAAAATTCTTATTTATTTATCATAAGTTTTTATATGCACGTGCCATGTGTCACATAGAAACATTGCCAATAACTATGTATATCTATAGGGTCACGCACAAATAATATGTATGCCTCTATTATCAGATACCTGGATTAAATTATGTTGATTGTTAAATTAATTATTCTTCAAGAATAATCAATTTAACAATCAACATAATTTAAAGAATAATTGTAAATTTGTGTTAAAAATGTAATTATGATAATTTTGAGGTTTTATATATAAATATAGATATTTATGTATTAATAAGTATATTTATAGATAATTATAAAACCTCATTTTGAACTATATTCTATTTATGATTCAAAGCACCTACAAATAAGGTGATAGACCTAAACCTTTTGATGATTCAATCTTTTAGGTCATTAGCTATCAGATAAAAATAGAAAAAGAACTTATCTTTCTTTTTTGTCAAAAGCACATTAGATTTAAGGGTTTTTGGGCTAGTACTCAGTAAAAGTCGACAACTTATTCGTGTGTGGATCTCTGATAGAGGAAATCAACATCGATTTCTAAGTGCTCCATCAGAAACAATACCAGATCTAAAATGACAACCTTATAAACACCTTTTGGATTGTTTAGATATTGTTTTAAATGTCACTGGATTCAACTTAGGATTTCTATTAGAAAAGCTTTCTAAATAAGTAACCTAAAATTATTTTCCGCTGCGTTTTTAAGATTACAAAGTTAATTAGAAACCCTACAGTGGTATCAGAGCAAACTTGGCATTTAAACAATCAAATCAAATTAAATAAAAATCAAACGGAATCCCTCCCGTATTAGTTGTCGACATCATGGCTAGGATTTGGTCGCGGCGCCGCTCATTCATCGCAACTAGGTCGTTATTGCTCCACCACTTGACGCTACCGCCATCCCATTTCATTCAATCACCGATGGGCGCTAGGCAGTTGCTCCACCACTTGACGCCACATTGCTGCTACCACACGGCTCCCTCGTGCTTCAGTCCCGTGGCCACACCACTACTACCTTGCGGCTATGCCATTGATTGGTGGCTGAGGTCACGACCTTAGATAAATGGTCGACGGCGATTCCTTTGCCCCATGGATCCCATGGACGACGGCTGGTTCCCGACCACCGTCGCGTTTGATTAGGTTTTCGTGTGTTAGGTCGAAAGAATTTGGGTCGATGTTGGGCCTAATAGTCTTGGGCTATTTTGGGTTAAAAAGTATGTTGGGCCAAGTTTTTGGCCCGTCAGTTATGGGTCGTGTTTTTAAGCCGTAACCAATGATCCGGTTATTAAATATGTGTCAATTCTGTTTAGTCATTATTATTTCCAACTTTAGCGATTTTATTTATGTTATTTAATTTGACCACTATATTATTTTATGATCAAAATATTAAATATCATATGGTACGTCACAAGATCCGTGAACTGTGTTTAGTGAGGTTGGACGTGAGAGACCGGGATAGTAGGAATGGGGTTTGAGTTTGTTTGGGGTGTTTAATACCCTCACCGAACAGATGAAAGTTAACAACCATTAGTGGTAGGGACCCAAACTTTACAAAAATATAAACTCTGAAGGTTATTTTGGAATATAAAAAACTTCAGGGGCCAAATACAAGACAAACTTATAACCATATGGACCAAATCCATAATTTACTCGTATAAACTTACAAAATAATATTAGGTAAAACCACGAATTCAATGAATGAAGGTTTAGAATCTAGAAGAATTAATAATGACGACATTAATATCAAAGGTTATGGCTTAATAGCACCCGTAGGCCCAATAAGAGGGGTATCACCTCTTCACTTAACACCGCAATACCGTTTTTTAAACAACACAATTAATACAGTTTTGATGTTTTTTAAAGTATTTATTTGATAGACTGGTTTAAGCATTATCGAATAAAGTCAATTGGTTTGACCATCAAATTACATTGAGAACTGATTGAATTGAAATACATGTTTTATTATAAAAAATTAATAACAAATGTTTACATGTCGTTAAGGGTGTGTGGGATTAAGTGGAAAAGAAATCTAAGAATAGAAAAAGAATCAATTATCATGTTCCGTTAACATCGAGAATAAAGGGGTAAATGTGAACTAGAATGATGGTGTCTGATTGGTTTGAGCTTGGCTCCAAAGGTCAAAAGTAACAGGAGGTCTCAGGTTCAAATCCAAGGATGAATAAAAATCTCTTTGTAGCCATGGAGGTTCAAATGCGAAGACTCCAGGCTATCTGCAAAGCAGGTGGTCGTCTTAGGATTAGTCGTCTCGCATAACGGGTTGGATATCCAGATTAATAAAATAAAATAAAAAGGGTAAATGTGGGGAAGAGTTATATTCACGTTTTGGGAAGAATGAAGAGAAACAAGTAAAACAGTCGAACCATTTCGCAGATGGAATTATCGTGAGATACAGTGATGGATAAAAAAACTGAATGATAAAAGGTAAAAAAAAATCATCACGTTGCTTGCACGTTCCACCAAAAATAAAAATCATTTCTTATGCCGATTCCGTTTAAAATGATATCATTTGTTCAACTCCATTCTTTTTCTCTCATATTGATTCCCGATGATTTCATCTGGTTTATAAAACTGACAAACTAAGTTTACATATTTCTCTCATTGTTGAATGAAATGATTTAAATTCCACCTCTTTTTGTGTTATTAATCGCCTCATTCAACTGTATGTAATGATATATTCAAACCCATGAATTAGAAATGACATCGAGGTTTAAAATGACACACTCAAATAAGTCAATAAATTGTTTTTATAAGTAATCCCAAAGACCGGTTACTTATAAAAATGAATGAATTGATTGTTAACTAAAAAAGGATTGTTAACATAAGAAAGTCGAAAATAAGAAACCACCCCCCCCCCCCCCAAAACACCGTTTATGGTAAATGTTACTACTCCCAAAAGCCTGGCTGTTCTTCACTCCCACCATTATTGAACTCCATTTCTTCTTGATTTAGATCCATCTCCACAGTCCACACACTCGCTAAATGGTGTGTGTGAGAGAGAAACAGATTCTGTGTGTCTGAAACGACACAGCTCCTCCTACTGTCGAAGCTGCTGTACTCAAATGTCCAAAACCCACCTTTGACTTTCAACGAATCGACTTTCTTCTATCTACTCGCCCAATCGCTTGTTGGTTTGGACTTTCAATCTCCAGGTATTCTTCTTTTGTTGTTGCTTTTTCATGTTGTTACGATTGAGTTTCATTTGCTCGTATAGAAGCAGGTCACATGAATTGCATATTCAAGCGATTAATTTGATCTTTTTGTTTTGTTTTTGCTCGTAATCAACTGTTTCGAGACGTGGATTTTGGTTTTCGAAGTTGATTGATTAATTGGGGAAAATTTTCTACTTTGTTCGGGGTTTGTGTGAATTCTGTCATTATTTGTTAGTTAATTTAGGGATTCTAGGGTTTCTTTCTATGTTACAAAGGGTTTTCCCTTTGTTCCTTAATTATGATCTCTAAATTTGTATTGGATTTATCGCTATTATCTTGTTTCCCCCAAAATTGGGGAAAATAAGTCGGATGCTTCAACTTCAGTCCAATTTTCACTCAAGAGTTTTTGTTTTCTTTGAGCTGAATTTGATCGATTGACTTGCAATAGAAGTACTGATCATAGTCTTGTACCCTAAGTTGATTGGACACCCATTGTGACTATATTTGGAAATCCGTTTAGATTATTATCCAAAAGAGTCCTTCAGTACCGTGAACAAATGGTCTAGTTGAAGTTGGACTCCAACACCCATTAAGTGATTGATTTCTGTATACACTTTTATTCTCTCCATCCCAGATTTTTAGGGGTATGTTTGACCTTTGTGGGCGAATGTGACATTGTAGGATCCAATGCTGATGTAGATATGTTCTGATTTAGGGTGAACAAACAAGAAGACCATTTCAAATTGTCCAAAAAAGGGCGGCTAATACATAAGTTTGATCGTCAAATCGAACTTTAAAATGGGTTTTTCTATCAGAAGACCCGTTTGGCTGCACAAGTTGAAATGCATTCTAAATCTGGAAAGTAGTATCATTTATCTTTGCTGGTTTATATGGGGAAAAGGGTGTTTTAGAACTTGGAAATATGGCTTCATTCCCTGTTGAATTAACCCTTAGAAAGTATTCCACAATGACCAACGATGAATCTTGATGTCTCTTATATCTTAGATTTTGTTATATAGTAGATGAAACTACATTCTTTGTGTTTCCAGATTGATTTATTCTTCAAGCATTCCCTCTACACGTGTAAACCATCATCTGGAAATATCATATCAATATGTATAGACCCTCGCCTGTTAGAAACCAGAGGTCGAAAGGAATCAAGACCAAACATGTTCTTCAAGTTTGTTTGTTGGTTGCGGTATGCTTCTGGTTGATCTTTCAAGTCAAGAGGTCCCACGACAAGAAGCGAGAGTTTGATGCGAGTGATCCGAAGATCTCATCAAGCACGCACACACAGAGTAGTGATGAAATCGTTAAATTTGGAAGAAAAGATCTCCAGCCAAAATTAGAGGAAAAAACCAAAGAAGTTGAGATACATGAAGAAGTAGAAGAACAAGAACAGGAACAAGAAGAAGAAGAGCAAGAACAAGCAGAACATGAGGATAACAAGCATGAGGTTGAAGATCAAGATGAAGACAAGATCGAGGAGGAAAAAGATGACGAAAGAGGGGGAGCGGATGATGAGATTGATGAAAACGAGCAAGAGAAGATAAAAGTGGAGATTGATCGAGAAGAGATGAATACAGTGGATGAAGACAAGGAGATAGAAGAGAGCGAAGAGAAGGAAAACGAAGAAAAAGATGGACAAAATCAGATGGAAAACACGGATTCTTTAGATGATCATGGTGAAGATGGATCCACCATTCATACCAACGAAGCACGCGAAGAACACTACAAAGCAGATGATGCCTCTAGCGCAGTTACAAACGAAAACGGGAATGGAACTTCAGATAACTCGAATGGGAACGTTGGTCTAGTAGATAAAGATCAAACAGCCAAAAACGGAGCTCCTTCGAATACCACAATGATTCAAGAAATCAGCTCAGAATCGACTCTTACCTCCTTGAATTCTACAAAATCCATAGATGCCCATGAAAACGAACCTCCTTCAAATACCACAGTGACCACAACTGATTCAACTCAATCTCAAAATGTCACAGATGGAGTCACGGATTATATTTTAGAGGTTTTGAAGTCTAATGAATCGAATATCTCAAAAACAGAGGTCGAAAATGATGCAGGTGAAGGTGAGAATTTGGAGAATAAGGATGGAACGGAAGAGACTCTGGAATCATATGAAACAAAACCCGAAGAATTGGATCAAAATGAGACCGATGATCCATCACGTTCAGAGGAGAAAGAGGTGCGCACAGATCTAGAGACCGATGATCCATCACATTCAGAGGAGAAAGAGGTGCGCACAGATCTAGAGACGTTGCCAGAGATCGAAACGGAGGGCGGCAACAGTGAAGATACTGCTGCAGAATGAAAGAAGAAGAAGAAGAAGATGGTTTTTGTATTAATTTTGAAGTTGTAATTCTTATTTCCACTTTGTTTTCTTCCTTCAGAACTTGTGGTCTCTTGTGGAATGTTGGCTGCCAAAAGTGTAGTAGGATAGTGAGTCGATATTAATAGCTTTTGATCTATATACCGTTTCCATTTTTTATATGAATTTTTATTTATCTTTTAACGGATTATTTTATTTGGTAAATGGGTTTTCGTGATAACTGAGAGCATGTTAACAACCACGATGATAAAAGTCTTAAAAACGGGATTAAAGACAAATCCAAACCCCATCTAAACATACGTTATCCGATAATATGTGATGAAGAATTGGTTATTATTGACTTATTATTTAACGAATAAGGAATAGACTTGTTCTTCCTGGTATTGCTGAATGAACTATCTGAGCAGTTGTATAGCACGACTCCAACACATTCATCTGTGACTCTTTAATATTGTAACAACTTGGTATTAAGAACAGGAAAAAGTCCAAGAAAAGACCAACACACTTTCTAATGTTGATGGTAATAGAAAAGGTACTGATTGTGCAATTCTTTCTCATAAAAAAACACTTCATTCGTTCTCGTTTGAAAAAAGAACGAAATTTGACGTTTAACGTATAATTAACGAAAGGTTTTAAAGTTTTATAGCAGTTTAACACCACATTTGACTCTAGCGTGATAACTATTTAATAATCAAGTATCGAAATCCAAAACATAAACATCTACGTCGATTTAGATTGGAAAGTACTAGGTTAGATAAAACAACCATTAGGGTCATTCTCTGTTCCTATAAGTGATTAGGATTGAATAACAGTTGTTACTTAAATATGTCATAATTAGCATCAAAGAATTTGGACGTATGCATTTGTCGATTTGTCCAAAGAAAAGGACTTCGATATTCAACAACTACATTTATGCGTTATTCTGTTGGCAATTCAATGGAATTGAGACAATAGAGAGAAAAGGATGGCTGGTTAACAAAAGACAACACAACACAGAAACCAAACTATAAGATGGCCAGCCGAATGGCTCACCCGTATCAGTTACTATCCCAACGCTTCATTCTCAACCACTTCCCCCACTCTCAGTTCATGACGAAAGAGTTCGACAAAATGGGTTGTCTTCTATTTCACTATGAGGTTTTGTTTCATAGGCTGTCTCTCTAGACTTTCGTAAAAAAAGAATTTAGTTAGTTAGAATTAGAAAAGGACGTTAAAATATTTGTTTTTTTTTTGTAATAAATTGTTTAAACTATTTTTTACTGATCGATCAAAATAGTCTCTCAAAACTATGATTATCATAATAAAAACATCCAATACATGTCTGACCTTTTAGAATAGTAATAAGAAGATCTTACAAAACGTAGCAGTTTTACATAAATGTAAAGCAGCAGACTTTAAACACCGTAGAAACAAGTTTAATAATTGAATTACTGAAAACTACATTTTAAATCCATGATATGAATCTTTAGCACAGCCAATAGAACGATAACACTTGTTCGTTTATTTGTTAAAAAAAATATCGAGCATCATAGAAAACTACATTGATAGAGAAAAACTTATCAATTTCGAGTTCATATGCGGATCAAGACGACATGCAATTTCACATGAAAGTTCTGAAACGTTGGAGACTTAGAGGCCGTTTACCTAAACACTATTCAACACTATCGTTTACTTACCAGGTAAGATTTTTATTCACTAAAATGCATCGTATGCAACAATTTATCCCGATAAGTGCTAACCATGGTAAGAGTCATCGTTCTCACTTACCGGGTAAGACCCTCGATTCTTGTCTTCGCTCTTACTGAATAAGAATTTTCGTTCTTATCATATTCAACAGGTAAAATAAAGTGAGTTGATAAACGTTTACTAAACGAGTCCTTATTACCATATTAAGATCCATAAACCATGTGCAGATCAGATCCGATATCATCACAAAATCATAATATAATATTATAACAACTGTACAATGCATTAATCACCCAAAGAAAAAAAGGAAAAAGAAATCGCCGCTGTACACTCTGTGTTCTGGAAAATAAAGAAAACAAAAAAGATCCTCCACTCAATTTTTAAATTAAAAATGAACCAATAAATAACTCCGGCGACTATTCTCCGTCGTGTCTCAGCTCCTTCCGGAGCTTTCTAGAGAACGGCCGGCAGGCGTCCACGCTTAAATCCACGGCAGCAGCCAATGCAACGAACGCCGCCGCATCCTCCGTGCATGTCACGTGCTGAACTCCGATCTCCACCTCCGGTCTGCTACACCGCCCTCCACCAGCCACCTTTGATGACATCACAAAACCTTGGTACATTAAGTGTGCCCATGACCCGGACCAGAAGTCTGACCCGGAACCGGAGTCGAAGCTACCGCTTGGGGTGGTCATGGGTGAAGCTCCGTTACCGATGTCGATGGTGAATTTTCCGCCGTGTTTGGAACTGATGGTGGAGTTTGAGAGAGTGATAGGGTCAAGGCCGCCGACGGCTGCGTCTGGTAGTAGCTCGAAACGGTAGCCGAGGTGGTTACCGCCGGTGGACTCCCTCCATGCTTCTAGACGGCCCCATGGCTTCCATGTGCTTTGACCAGGCCGAAGGATCAGCCATGCACCTGGGTTGGACCGACGGACATCGTCGGTTCCGTGTGATGGAACAAACGGTGTCACCATTGACGCCATGGCTACTGGTGAACCGGAGAGATCATGGATTGTAATCGACCACCCTTTTCGTTCTTTTACAGGTTTTTCTTTATCATTTCTCACTGATCTTAACCAGTTTCCGGAGTTGTTTGCTTCCGAGATTGAAGATCTGTTAACACATCAATCAAACATTTTGTAAGAAAATGATTCAAGTTCCATGAAAGAAACTATTTCGTTCTTTCAGACAATAGGCCGAACACCTTAACCGATTCAGAGAAATGGAGAAGTAACTTACCCAGATCTCAAATTCCGGTCGCCGGAATTTCTGAAACTGAATTTGCAAGTAAAAACAGCCTGCCGAACGTTCCCGTTGACTTGAAACACTTGTGGGCTACACTCAGGTTCACCATCAAACTCGAAAACGAATCTTGGGTCAGGCTCCACCCGCACATTCAAATGCAATTGAACCGATTTCTTGGAGCTCCCATCCCCAACGACCACCCAACCGTTCTGAACCACCACACAACCCCAGTTATTACCACCATTATCAACCACCTTCGAATCCAAACCCACCGATACAACACCAATAAGCTTACCCGACCCAACTCCACAAATCGGATTCCCTTTCCCACCCGAATAAACCTCGATCTTCAACCCGTTTGATTTCTCCACCACCTTATCGAACTCCAATTTCTTGAAATTGAAGCAAGCCTGAACTTGATCGTTTACTTGATTCACATCACTTTCTGCACAATAACCGATATCAGCCATCTGGGTAGTGAAGTTCTTGAGCTTAATCTTGCAATAACAACTCGGCGGCGGAGGATTACCGGCGCCACCGCCTGAAAACCTCAAACTTAAACTTCCGACTACTAGTCGCACGAAAGGACACGGATCCATCGAGTCCTTCCGTTATAATCAACCAAAAACTTCAAGAAATCTTTCCCTTCTCCCACAATCACTGTACTTTCCCAAGAAATTCAGGAATCAATAGGGAACCAACTAAGAAACTCAGAAAGCAAGTGCTCGTATATATATACACTTACTAATATAATAACACATATAGATACAGATATATAGATATAGAGAGAGAAAGAGGGAGAAGGTGGGATGAGAGAGAACAGCTGGAAATTGCGGGGAGAATAGCATAGAATTAAAAATATGCATGGACATGCGTGCAAGAATGAGCTGGGTGCACGTATGCAAACAGAGATGCCAGCGCTTTGATGGAATCTATTTATATCTGCAGAAGTGAAATGGATCCCAAAAAATTGGCTTTTTACACTAATGGACCAAAAAACCATAATTTCTTTCAATTTAGATCCCTTAATTCACTTTTTTGAATCACCAAATTCAAAGATACATCTCCCTTGGAATATGATCCAAACCCAAAAGGCTAAATTAGTCCATCTTGTTTCTTTCTTTTATGATAGTGGAGGTTCAAATCCATGTCGTCCGATGACTGTTTATGCGCATGCTTTAATTAAATCTTGAAAAAGCAGATCAATAATTGTAATACTGGATATATATTAAGTGAATAATTACTCATGTTGCTTAAAATAGTTAGATATGTATAACCAACAGTAGTATTGAAAATTGGAAAATGGGTATTGACGCAATCCAAGAATCATAAAAACAGTTATGGTGATAGAAATGCTGAGTTGTAAGTACGTTGAGTAGGGTCTCGAATAGGATGTTTAGAAGCAATAATATTCTTGCCGAAAGCAAGCTGTAAGTACATCCATGAAAGGCATGTGGTTGTTTTATTATGCTTGCATCTACGCAATCTAGAAAAGGATTACAACATTGCTCCTTGATCATGACATCCTTGTCAAATACGTAACTGGAAGACCCGATTTGTGAGCTTTAGATGAAATTGAAAACTGTTTTATGTATTTCTAAATATTATTTAAAATACCCATTTAGTAATTCTAAACAAACAGTATTCTCATAAAAAAATAGAAAAAAAGCATAAGAAACAATATTATATTATATGTATTGCTTATAAAATAATTAAAACACATAAAAGTTAAACAATGTTAAGTGTCAAAATAACAATTAAAAGGAATAAATTTTCCTTACGACAAATTTACTTCATACGAGTAAATGTTTGAATAAAAAATAATTTAAAAATTATTAAATTATATTAAAAAGTCAGAAATATAATAATCATGTATTTCTATGATAAGAGAAAGAAAAGAATAATGTGAATAAAATGAAATGGAAATATAGTTGAGGGGCCAAATATGTAATTTAGCCAAAGTTTAAAGAGAAAGGAATCCAATATACAAGTCTTGTCCTGTTGTAGTTGGTGTAGGTTTTGAGTGGTATTTATTTGAATAATTAAATAAAAGGGGGGTGGAATTTAATTAAGAAAATAATTATAAAAAAGAAAAAAGAAAAAGGGGTGTGATTGGGTGGCAGGGGGAGTTGGGTAAGCAAGCAATGGTGGACAGCTGTAGAAGAGGGATCTAAAATTCAACTATTTATTTTCCTTCTTCCACCCAATCCTAACCTATCCTCCTTCTCCCCCAACCCCACTTTATTTTTGTCACCATTATATATATATATATATATATATATATATATATATATATATATATATATATATAGGGTTGGGTTGGGTTGGGTTCACGTGAAACTCAAGGTTTTTTGTAAAACCCGTAAAATCAATTTATGTTCATGGATCAATTTTATAAACTAATAATCTAATGGTTTAAAGTTGCACGGTTGTGATTATGAATGTTCAGATTGTAGATCTAATCTAAGGGTTGAGAATTGGTCTTACGGGTCTCAAGAAAAATATTTTGTCTCACATGATTCCAAGTATATATATATATATATATATATATATATATATATATATATAACATAGGATGAGAAAACAGGTAGATTGGAAAAGCTTGCATTATCTAAATTATCTTGTAAAATATTTAATTGAATTTTTTAGGTGGTATTTTGGTTTATATGATGTATTTTAAATGAATTGAAATATGTTAAAAAAAAGATTGAAAACTGAATTAACTAAAAATGAAATTTAATTAGGTTTGATTGATAAAAATTGGGATGAAATATATCAAATAAATTATAATCGGCCATTTGGTCCGACTAGTTTGCAGTAGACGAAGAAATCCATGGGAGAGTCGAGTAGCAATAGAGTTGTTTAAACGACAAACGACGATAGAGTGTGATGCAAATCGAGATGATGGGTTTTCGAGGGATAGAGATAGAAAGGGTTGCTGGTTTTATGCGTTCACCGGTTCCTATAAATGATGTGTTTTTGAACCGGTAGAGATAGAGAGGGCTGCAGGTCTGTGTTCCCCTGTTTATGTAAATAAATGGTTTTCAAACGGTGGAAATTGATGGGGTTGTAGGCGGAGAGGAAAATCATGACGGGGTTGACAACAGTGCTCAAGACGGTTAATGGCATATGAGGATGGGGAAGGACAATGGTGGCCGGCCTGAAGATGATTAAGAAGGGGGAGGGCGGGGAAGACATGAGGCTATTATGTCTTTTTGCAATAGATTGCAAGGAAACGAACGTCCTTTTGTCACTAAACCTAAATAATGAACCAAACGAAAGAATAAAATTTGCATTGAATTCATTTAGATCCCGTCGTAATTGATAAACCAAATACGACCTTAAATTTCAAGAGTATGAAATCTATGAAACATTAATTACAAATCATTAATACATAAACTAGTTATGGTTCGATTAGAATTTTTAGCTTAAAATATGTCTTATACAGTTTGATTAAGAAAACGGTACAGTAAGCTTTTCGTATAATGGATTTTTTTATGAGACCTGTATTTCCAAAAAGAAAGCACAGTTTAACATATCTAACCATATACATGCAAACATAAAATTCGATTTTCTACTTCAATAAGGAAATTGTGTAACACCCCAAATTCAGGAAAAAAAAACGACTGATTTGAAATTTTTATTTAACACTAAGTTTACTCCAAATTAATTTCAAAGAGAATCAATGAGTTACTTACAAGGTAAAAGCAAATTAAAAGTCAGAAAACTGCCAAATCAAACCTCATACGCGCATTAAGTTAAAAACAGGTGTTACTAAAACCAATGAACTGTTGATATCTCCAAAGTATGAAAGACGTCCCTATATAGCCAATTCATTCTCGTGCCTCTAACTAGTATTCGACTAATCACAGTGTCGTTAGTATCATTCTCCAACAAGGACTTGATGCACACACCAATAGAAAAAATGTTGGACTTAACGCTTAATAAGTTCAAACAGTTTTCATCATTAATATAAAATGATAAAACTGAAAAACTTCTATTTAAATCACCATTTTTAAAATGAAATGTATTTAGTATAAATGTAACATCTTTCCTAAAACCCACCATGTGTCGTGATGAAAACTCATTAATCAATGCTTATGTGGATTCCTTTATCACGAGGGTAAAAGACTAAAATCAACACGGTTGTGGGTATCTGAATTGAAATGAGTATGACCAATTTATGGTTGGATTAGTTTTTGCAAATATCGTCGTAGTTTTGAAGGCAAGAGAGGAGTGTAACGCTTTTCGACAAAGGGTGATTAGAAGCATTTAAGAATAAATTCATTTAGACAATATTTGTGGAAGTAAGCAGTGGTCCGAAACTACTTTTGAAGTAGTGTGAGTCACCTAAGGTTGGGAGGCAAACACGATCCAACTGTTAGGAATTATTCCAATAAGTTTCAATGTCCACCCTCGGTAGTGGTGTAAGGTATCGAAGGTTGAGGTCGGGTTTGGTGTTGTTCATCGTGAGAATCAACGTGACAGTTTTGACTATACGGTAATCAGGTCCTTATTTGAGGTTAAGCTATGTTAGAGACACTCACTTGGAAGAAGCGTCACCTGGTTGATGAATTTGAGGGTAATTGACGTTTTCATTCTCCAGTCATTATCCCTTTAGCAAAGCACGAATGACGAGTCATCTATCAGATTTGCACTCCAGATGGTGTGGCATTCTTGAAACGCATCATGCGTCTCCTTTGGTTCAAGTATTTGCCAGTACCAGATTTCGAGTACGCAATCTCCTTTAAGGTTGAGAGGATTGTAACACCCATAATTTTTGAGGATCAGTCGGAGAACAACTAGAAAATCTGTCGAAGAACAGCCGGGAAAACGGTCGAAGAAAACCGGAAAAAAGGTCAGAGAACGACGGGGAAAATGACCGAGGAACGGTCGAAGCACAACAAAGAAAAAACAATAGAACTCTAAGTAGAAAAATCCGAAATTTACAGAGTATTATATTATATTAATAGTACTCAACAGTTATCATATATTTCAATAGACTGTTCCCGCTGTGATCCAGTTCGTTTTGATGAAACCTCCTACTACTTCGCTCGATATTCATTCCCCTCATACATTGATTGTTTTGTTATAGCTAATTCTTATAATCATGCTATAATGATAACATTGGTTGATGATTTTGTTAAATATATCTTGATTTCTTGTTTTTTTAGTTTAAAGATAAATCATTTCACATAATGTTAATTTTAAATATGCTCAGACCGATTCATCAAGAAGGAAACTATATAAATTAAAAATTAAATAATAGTATAATTTGCTGTTCAGTTAACCAATATGCTAAAAATTATTATCGAAATCAAAACTTACGTTATTCGGTTAACCCGTAAAACCGAATAACTTAAAACCGTTTTAGTTTAGGTGAGTTATTCGATTTTCAATTTTTTATACCCTTAAAATCTTTAGTCACCAAAGTTTTTGGATCAACTACTGATTGCAACATGAAATTTTAAAAAGATATACAAATACAATAATAGATTTGAAATTAAAAAAGATTATTAATTAATAAATTAAAAAGATATACATATACAATAATAAATTAAAAAAGATTATTACTTAATATTTAATAAGTCGATTTAAAAAAAATCCAAATAGAAGGGTATTCGTGCAATATATCGAAACACATCTCGATTTCAATATTTTGTTTTTTTTATGTTGATATAATACGTTTTTATGTGGTTTTGAGAAAACGATAATTGTTTTTATTTTTAAATAAAATATAAATTTTAAAAAATAACATAAAAATTTGAAAAAAGGTATATCGATATTAACATCAAATTAACTATTTAAATTTTTTTGTTTTCTGTGTAATTTTCTTCAATTCAAATTTTTTTATTTAATTTAATTTAAATTTAGTAACGAAATAATTTAATTTAGGTTTAACAATATTTTTTTTTATAAAGATAATAATTCAGTATTTTGTTAAAAGTCAATAATTATCTTAATTATATTT
>NC_037529.1:62382065-62428585 GCF_001531365.2 Cynara cardunculus var. scolymus
TCAAATACTTTGTAATATAGTATAATACAATTTTTATTATGATATGTAAAAACTTAATTACATAATCAGTACAGTAGTAGCAATGAATTAGGGTTTGGAAAAGGTCCCCACTTCCTGCCTATGAGCCCCAAATTCCGCCATTTTTCAACTGGTCCCTTTCCTTTCCGACCTGGGGACTGGGGGTAGCCAGCCCAACACAGAAACTTTCCTTTCTGTAAATTGCAAAAACCTGCCCTAATTGAGTTTCTTTTGTTTCTTCTGCTACAACCACATGGCATATTCCTGCACTTTGTAAAACCCTAAATCTTTCTTTTCGTAAATACAAATCCCTGCGGAGTAAACAACCATATCAGTTTTGTCATCAAATCAATCTCTTAAAACCCAATTGTTAATCTGACTTGGTTACCCAATTCAGCAAATGGCTTCAATGACTGCCGATTCAGCTCTCCTGTCCAATTATGCAATGGCGAATGCTTCGGCTATCAATTTGGGGAAAAGGGTATTTGGGGTTTCGGTTTTGCCTCGAACAATTGGGTTTAACGGGAGGAAATTTGAAAGTTTTCGTACCAGGGCTGTGATGCAGGTCGCTACGCCTACAATTGTGGAGGAATCGAAAATGGAGGACCATTTGGGTCTTAATGTTGTAACAGAGACTGAAGTGAGGGAAAAGGGGTTTATGGGGATGAGGAAGACGAAGCTCGTGTGCACGGTGGGGCCGTCGTGCTGTTCTTATGAGGAATTGGAGAAATTGGCATTGGGAGGAATGAATGTGGCTCGGCTTAATATGTGTCATAATACTAGAGATTGGCATCAAGATGTAATTAGAAAGATCAAGAAGTTGAACCATGAATTAGGGTTTTGTGTTTCTGTAATGATCGATACTGAAGGTAGTCAAATTCATGTTGCTGATCATGGAGCTCCGTATTCTGTCAAAGCAGAAGTATGTTTAATTTTCTGTCTAATTTCTTTCTAAAGTCTGTTATTGATATGTAAATGGAAACAGTATGAAGTTTCAAAATTTGATGGTATTTTGTTGCAATCTGAATTCGTTAGGATGGATCGATATGGTTCTTCACTACTGAACGATTCGAGGGTTGTCGCCCATTCACAGTCCAAGCAAGCTATGAAGGTTTTGCTGAAGGTTGTATGGCTCACATGTTATTCTTTAGTTAATATACCGCAAATACTTGTGAGGTATAATTAATTGTGGATGACCATAGATTTTCTTGTTGATCTTAGATGCATTTTGTATCAGGAATTAAAGAGGGTGATGAGCTTGTTGTCGATGGAGGAATGGCGACTTTTGAAGTTATTGAAAGGATTGGTAATGACTTACGTTGCAAGTGTATTGATCCTGGCCTACTTTTACCCCGAGCTAAATTGAGCTTTTGGAGAGATGGAAAACTTGTCGATAAACATAATGAGCTCCCAACATTATCGACAAAGGTGATCATTAGATCTTGTTCCAATATTGGGAGTATGGGGTTGTTTGGCAATTGCTGAAGGGTTTGATGCAGAATGATTAAGAGGATCTCATGATATAGTGCAAAATGAAATATAATTGTTTGATAATTGTGTACAATGAAATTAGGGCTCTTAATGGTTAAAGGGAGATCTAGGATACAAAATCGTTCAGAGGGTTTTAGAACCATTAGGAGAAAGATTTTTTTTTCGCTAAACAAGATTCACCTCTTAACGATTCAGAGGTTGCCTTTTAATGGAACTATTAAGAGCTAAACAAACAAATATCTATGATATGGCAATTTTTGGGTTTTACACTAAGATCATCAATATTTTCATATATATATATATATATATATATATATATATATATGCATGTATGGGCATAATCAAATGAGAACCTCAAATATTGTGATAACTGTCGCAACCTGTACTTTAAGGTATTGTTTCATATTTGTTTCACAATGTGTTTGTTTTGCATGTACTTGTTTTACAATGTGAAACCTTTTTACATGTATATAAGTGAACACAAACATGTAAAAGAGTTTCATATTGTGAAACCAGTACATGTCAAACAAGCACATTGTGAAACAAACATGTTAATTAGTACTTTAAAATTTGGTTGAAATTTTTTATGTGTAATAATGCATGATGCACCAGTTTTCACGGTTATCACAGTATTTTCAGGTTCTCATTTGATTATATATATTTATATAATATTAATGTATATACATATATTACTTTATTGATTAATCTGTGTTATATATATATATGCACATGGATACAAAACATATCTTTTGGTATATTTGGAATGGAGGAAGTATTATTTTGCGCAATGATACCATGAATATATATTATAGCATGTTTTGAAGTCGATTCGGGATTAATTTTATTCATGATGTATGATTAACAGGATTGGTCTGACATCGAGTTTGGAATTTCTGAAGGCGTTGATTTTATTGCCATGTCATTCGTTAAAGACGCCGATGCAGTCAAACATTTAAAGAATTACTTATCCACCAAAAATAAGTAAGTGCGCATTCAAAAACTTATGCAACCAAACGAACCCAGTATGTCCCACCCGGAGGTGGGGTCTGGGGGCGTAAGATGTACAAAGACAATACCTCTACCCCAGCAATAGGGGTCTCGGGTGGGGGGAAGATGTACACAAACCTTACATTTACCCCAAACAGTAGGGGTTTGGGGTTAAGATGTACGGAGATTTGACTTGTACCCCAAAGAGTAGAGCAGTTGTTTCCATGAAAGTGGGAACAAAAGGACCAAATGAATAGACCTCTTTGATATGATTGTGTTATTGTTAATGGATCAAAATATGAATGCTTGTATTCTCAGATTGATTAAGGTTTTGGCTAAGATAGAGAGTTTAGAATCTCTCCACAAACTGGAAGAGATCGTGGAGGCCTCAGATGGAATAATGGTGGCAAGAGGTGATCTTGGAGTCGAGATACCACTTGAGCAGATTCCGACTGTCCAAGAGGAAATTATTGACCTCTGTAGGCAGCTCAATAAGCCAGTGATTGTGGCCTCACAACTATTAGAATCCATGATCGAGTATCCGACACCTACACGAGCTGAGGTAATTTCTCTATAATTCTCCAAAATGGAGAAATAAAAGTTAAAATAAATAATGGCGGATTGTTTTTATGTGAGAAAGGTTGCAGATGTTTCTGAGGCAGTTCGACAGTATGCTGATGCCCTGATGCTTTCTGGTGAGTCGGCAATTGGATCTTTTGGAGAGAAGGCTCTTTCTGTGCTGTGTATGGCTAGCAGTCGAATGGAACTATGGAGTCGTGAGGAGAATCAGCGGCCATCTCTTCCTGAACGTAAACTTGGAGTCTCGTTGCCTGATCAGATTGCTGAGCAGATCTGTAACTGCGCTGGCCGAATGGGTAATACTAATTCTACATTTCCCCACTCTTTCTGTCCCTATAGAAAGTTTGAAAGTAGTTTAATGAAGTTTTTTTTGTATAAACCAAACGAACCCAGTATATCTCACTCACTCGAAGATTCATTTCCATAAAAACCAAGACTAGTAAATACTCCCTCCATCCCAAGGTAAACCTTGTAATAAAAAAGGCACACAGTTTTAGAAATATGTAACTATGACATTTTTTAATTGGCTAAATGACAATATTACCCTTAATAATAAAGGGGTATTAAATTTCTCCATCTTGTAATTGAGGGTAAAATTGAGAAATAGACACTTTTGGAAGTGGACACATGCGACAAACTAAAATAGAAAGTGGACACTTATTTTTTGGACGAAGGGGGTATTCTATCTCGTGTCTTCCTGTCCACACTTGTTGAAAATCTAAATATCCTTCAACGTTGACGAGTAAAGAATCTTGTGAGCGCAACTTGATTTTGGTTAAATAAGTGACTTTAACTCGGAATCTGTTTCAAGAAAAAGAAACATCAAATATCTAAGACCTCTCTCTCTCTCTTTCCATGTGCAGCAAATAACCTCGGAGTGGATGCCATTTTTGTGTACACGAAGCACGGGAAGATGGCAACGCTTTTGTCACGCAACCGACCAAACCCTCCAATATTTGCGTTCACAAACGAGAAAAGCACACAAATGGCTCTCAATTTGCAATGGGGAGTCACACCCGTTCTGATTGAGTTGTCGGATGACATGGAGGCTAACATTACCAGAACAACCGATCTCATAAAAGCAAAAGGGATGTTGAAGGAAGGAGACGCTGTTTTAATAATCTCAGACGTTAGCCGAACGTGTGCGACTCCAACCGTTTACCAATCGCTCCAGGTTAAAGTTATTTCTTGAAGTTGTATTAATCTCATTTGATGTTCTTAGAGATGCTTCAAGTTCTTTTTTGTCTATGTTTTTGTACACTTAGTTGCAAGGTTTTTCAGTTATTTGGTTCCCAGGTGCTTTGACTTTTTTGGGTCAAAACATATCATTTACTTTTAATAGTTGACACAAAGGATGTTGCTATTTGAACCCCTTTTTTAGTTATATCAGTGACTCATGAGATCAATCGAGATGCGTGCAAACTGGTTACTGTTAAAAGAATAAGTAAATAATATTGAAAATAATTAATTTGACTTTGACTTTGACTTTGAGGTTTGACTTATTGGATTGATGATGGAGTTTGTAAGTTGGCATATTGTATTGTAAGTAGTTGGCAACTTGGCATGGCACCAACTCAGAAAATATAACTCCAGATCAGGTCCTGATTCTGTATACCATGTGACCCCCACTGTTTGCTTCTGTTTCCTTGTATTTTACTAAAATTACAAAAATTAATTATTATTATATTTTTTTGTAAATTTATTACGTTAATAAGAAATCAATCAAATGAAATATTTATAAAAATATGAATACTTTATTTATTATGATTTGAATATTTATGGAAGAGGTGAATGTGCGTGCGAGAAAGAGAGTTGAAGTAATAAGGGATCTGGATATTTGATCACCTTTAATCTTAAATCCATTCATGAATTACACTTGATACGGGGATTGATCAAGTGCATCTCATTCTAATGTGTATCCAAGGATGAAGATCCCTTATTACGCTTCTCACATTAACTCTCATTTTTATTGGAACTCAACTCATATAAAAGATGGTTATAGTTAATTTATTATGACTAACATTTTGTATTAAGAAACAATCAGGTGTAATTTGAACAAGTTGTAGTAGATTTGTATTTGAAAGTTCCTCTAATCATGAGTTATATGATCCCCGTTGGGTATTTATTCAATTACTTCACATAAATTATTTTTATTTATTAAAAAAAGACAAGTTGTATTTTTCCTTCTAAATTCAAATGGTATGTATTTGAACGATCTTATAAATTATTTGGGTAGAATTTTAAATTTAAAAAATATAACTATTTTAGTATAAATCATTAATGGATTAAGAGTTACTAAAAAGGTACTTGCACAATGCATTGCAGTGAGATAAATCTTGATTTTATTGTTTCGTTTTATTTTTTTTGTCTCAATTGATGTTATAATACATCTCGTTTTTTGTGTTCTCTCTCTTTAATGCATTTTTTTATTTTTTATTTAATAATATAATTTTTTTATAAATATAATAATTAACTATTTTATTAAAACTCAATGATTATTCTAAGTATATTTTAGATTTTTTTATATTTAAAATGAAATGTTTATTCTCTATTTGATTATGTTTATCTGCAGTTAGTTACACGAATTCAAACATGAAACTTTAATAAGTTGTATTTACATATTGTTTACTTGTAATCTTGAATTTTAAGTAATATGCGTCAATAAATAGTATTTCACGCATAAAAAATGATTTTTAAGAATTTTTGTCAAATATTTTATGATATAGTATAGATAATTTGTTGAGAATTTTTTGTTAAAAACACATCCTAAATAAGTGTAACAACAGGGCTTAAAATATTACTGTGGGTGATTGTAGTAATTTTTATATAGTAGATTTTCTTTCTAGACACTTCTTTTAAATAAAAAGATGAAAACAATTCATCATATTTAATGATTTATATATATCATAATTTTTATTCTATTCAATCATAAATTTTAAATTTTCTTTCTAACGAGAAATTTTAAGGATCCGTTTATCAAACATTTATCCGGTAAGTATTTATCGGAAAAATTCAATACCATTATTTACTTATCGGGTAAGATTTTAATCAATAAAAACGGCTTTTTATGCAACAATTTACCCGATAAGAGTTGACTGTGGTAAGAGTCATTGCCTTCACTTACTGGGTAAGACTCTCGGTCCTTGGCTCGTTCTTACCGGTTAAGATTTTTGGTTCTTATAATATTCATCTAGTAAGATAATATAATTTGGTAAGCGTTTATCCAAGTAAGTATTTGGTAAACGACCCATAAGTTGCATAATATGGGTACAAAACTAGTAATGAACAAAATAACATTTAGTTACAAAAATAATATAATTGATAATTTTAAAAATGAAAACATTTATTTGGTAAAACACATTTATTATTAATCAACATAAATAATAAAAGTAAAATGAAATTGAGAACCTTGAAAACCAATTTTATATATATTGTTTCAAATTGATTCTCACAATTATCAATATTTTTGTGGTTTTTACTAAAATTACCTCCAAGAGAATTACAATACAAATCATGCCATTGTTTTTGTTTATTTTGAAATTTAGAAGCGATTATTAAATTAGTTAAATTCAGGAATCAGATTTTAATCTACAACACGAGATGTATCCAAAACTATATACGTAATAGTCCTATAATGATGAATATATGTACATAATCACACCTTTATATCAAATATTTTTCTGTAAGTTTTATGGGAGATGCTCATAGAAAACAAAAAGCCATACTGAGCTGAGTTGCTTGCTTTCTTTTACAAAGAACAAAGTTGTGGCACGAAACAGGGTGATGACGAAGGGACTTGTGGCAACTAAGCATAAAGGAATGACATATAGAGCACTGACAACGGACGAGGGTAACAACTATGAGCTCGACAGAGAGATTCTTCATCTTTTAATTAAAAGGATAGGTTTGAAACTTGGATGATTGAATACATAAATCTTAAACTTAAAGGCTTTAAAATTAAGCCATCAACTTAATTATTAAGCCGTAAACAATCATTACATGACGATTGAACTAGTAGTTGTTAAGCTCGCTAAGTTGATTAAGTGGAAAAACACCCCTTTAGTGGCTATGATTTATGCCAACTTTTTTTTATTAGAAATATTTTTACTGCTACAACACGATTGTCATGTTTTAAACTCTATTTTTGGCAGCGTTTAGATTCAAACCTGAAGAAGATGAAATTTTACTACATTCCTTTGACTTTAACCTAGGGGTGTTTGCGGTCCGGTTTGGGCCGTTTAACCCCTCATACTACAAATCAAACCATAATGGCGGTTTATAAAATTTTCAAACCGAGCGGTTTGACATCAAATGCTTAGACCGGTCAAACCAAACCACGAAAAGGCGGTCTGGTATGACCGGTTTAGGCCGTTTAGACATTTAATGGACTTTAAATATTAAAATTAAAAAAACATATATAATTTAGAATTTTAGATTAAATATCCATTTTAACAAAACAAAATATCCAAACAAATAAATGTAATAATTAAGTAGCTCTTGAGTCCAAAATCCAAGCAATTCAAAGTCCAAACAAATAAATATATAATACATATTAGAAAACAAACAAATTAACAAAGTTACAACTCCACTGCGAGTATTGAGTAACAAAATCCACGACTTCACAACCTTCAATTTCTTGAGTCTTGAGTTCTTAACAAAATTGATAGATTGTTAGAGTTCTTGGGGGATTTCAAAATTTGGAGACCATCATGTGTCGACATATTTACTGGTTTAGGGATTTTTAGGTGCCCATTCATTTGGATTTGATTATGTTAGATGTTTGACTTTATGTTGGGCTTAGAGATATATTTAGGCCATTGGCCGTAAGTTAAAAAAGCTTGGCTTGCTAATACTAGAATATATATATATATATATATATATATATATATGTGTGTGTGTGTGTGTGTGTGTGTGTGTGTTTGGCAGTCGGTTTGGTTTAAACCGCCTAAAAAAAGTTCCAGACCGCAGATCTGACCGGACTGATTAGTTTCGCTATTTTCCAAAACAAATCAAACCACCAGACCCCTTAAACCGCAAAACACGGTCCGATTTGACTTGGTTCGGCCGGTTTGAGTGGTACAATGGTTTTTTTGAACACCCCTACTTTAACCACCGTGCCATATCAAGCCCCTTGGTTCATAGGTTGATTGATGACATAGGAAGTTTAAGTGTAAGAGTTTGTAAAAACTCAAAGTTATAAATGGTTTTAACATGTTTTAGGTTTTAGGTGTTGTAATGAAGATGAATTATCTCACAGGGTGTAACACAACTGATCTCGGTATAGTATACTTGCACATACGTTTCTGGGTTCGAGTCTAACGGTCACAATTTATAGGTTGTACTTCCTCTAGGAATTGAGCTCCTTGTGGGATCAAGTTTGTTGTCCCCAAATTCCCTGTCCCGCCAATCACTTGCATGCTGTCTTTTTTATTTAAACTAGTATGGTTCCGCGTGTTGTACGGTAGCGATAAATATTTTAAGGAAGTACTTGACTGAGTTAACATAAAATGTAATTCTTGCGTTAATAAATAATGAGATATAATATAAAACGACGTATGTACTTATAATTGGTTCATTTCATATATTGATAACCATTTCTTGTTACGAAGAGTTTGAGATATATCAGTGCTAATTTTGTTGTTATGCTATTTATAATTCAAACGGCATGTCATACAGCCATATCACTGTTGTTATTACGAAGTATTTGAAGATAAAGTAACCAAAGTTATGAGTTGCCACAAATAAACATCCTATCATCTTATCAGTATATAGTCTGATAGTCACATGTTTCATTATAAATTTCTTCTCACTAATGTGGGATTACCAAAGCCACCACGTTTCAAATTTATATCAAGCATTACTTTTTATTTCTTATAGTCACCTTCATTCTCCAATCTAGCATTTTCTCATTAACATAGGATGACTAAACTAACACTAAATACAAGATATGAGAATACACAAATATCACAGTGCCACCGCAAATACCCTTGGTTATTTCTTTTATACATATAAAGAAAGAAAAATAAAGATATATATATATATATATATATATATATATATATATATATATATACTTATAATAAATAAGTAACTGACATGATACGTGTCATCTTTTGGTGAGCCGATTTTAGTGTTTTCCCGTCTAAACACGTATCTAAACACAATTTACATTAGCAGTTCAGTTAAACTCATTTGATTGACATGTGTCCTCTTATTCAATCAATCCCACTAATTTAGGATGCAATTGATTTTATTATTGAGTTAATTAATTTGTGTGGTAACTAATTTCAGAAAAAAAAGGGGATTTACTTCTAAGTTTAGATTCAATTTACTGATATGGTTTCATTTCTAAATTCAATTTTATTTTATGATTAACTTCATTTTAACTAATTATTGATATAGTTTCATTTCCAAATTCAAGTATAAAAAGACATTCTTCAAAGTTATTCTTCATAGTTATACTTCAGAGTTGTTTCAAGAGTACAAGTCTGAAGAGTCATTCTTCAGAGTTAGCTCACCGGAACTCTGAAGTCTTTTTTTTTTCAGACTTAACTCACCCGAACTTTGAAGTCTTCTTTGTTTGATTGTGTGGTAATTGATTATATTACTTTGTTTGATCGTTTATTTTGATTACATTTTGGAAGTCTTCTTTTCTAGATAGAGCACCATGCAGAGCCTCTGCATAGTACATGCATAACTTCTTGCTTGCCTATACAGAGTTCTAAAGTCTTCTTTTTCAGACTTAGTTCACCCAAACTATGAAGTCTTTTTTTTTCCCAGATTTAGCTCACACAAACTCTGAAAGTAAGACAACCTCATGAGTCAAATCCCATGAAGTGATACCCTCATTTATTATAAAGACTTCTTTATTTCAATCCTTCAACTTCTTATTAATGTGGGAAAACTTAAACTTAACAATGATCCACCGTTTGAGAATACTCTATTCTGATGGTATCACCTTAAAATCTTTTGGTTTTTTCTGTCTTGTTAAGAAATTGATAATACGGTTTCATGTGATTGGTGGACCGGTTTTTATCCATCCTTGTTGGCACTCATCACTTAAGTTGTGATCTTATCAAGTAGTTGTGTATCAGATTTACCACTCATATCGTGTTTTAAATACGTGATCATATGGGCAGGTTGAAGATTGCTAGTTACAAATCTAGGGGTGTTTAAGATTGCTTATAAAAACAATTTATTGACTTATTTTGGTGCAACATCGGCAATAAGCATTTTTGAGTGATTGGATAAACAACTTATACCGGTGTCAAACCGGTAATAAGGAGTTTTTGAAAAAGTTAAACCCTTTTAACTTATAACAAGCCAAATACCTCATAGAATGAAGTAACTTACAAAATATGTTGATTTTTGAAGTAGTTTTCATAAATTACGATCAAGCCCTTTGGGATGGAAACTGTACAGGTGGTTATTGTAGCCACGAAGCAACCACCACTCCACCACACAAAATCCAAGCGCAAATTAGCAATCAGCGGCACCAACAAATGCTCACAGCTTCACCGCCACTTGCTTCTTTCTCTCTCTACAGAAACAGCTTTCTATCAAAAAATGGAGTAAAATTCCCCAATTTCTTTCCCAAAATCCTGGAGAATATTAACAATGGCTTCGGTTAAGATGTTGAAAGCCGGTTTATATCCGTTTTCTGCTTCGCCATCGTCTTCTCGTAGGAATGAACGGTTTGGTTGCTCTGGTACAAGAAGAATTGTCAAGTTCAGCTCAAAGTTATCGACTAACAGAGTGCTCAAGGTTTCTTGCAGGATTCAAGATGCTGATAATAGTGAAAGAAACGGTACTTGCTTTGATTACATTTTCTGCTGTTTTATGGCTTTTAGTTGGAAAATTTGGTTTCTCCTTTCATATTATGCGTTAACTAATTCCAAAATCAACTCCGTAATGCGCATGAAGAAGTGTAACCAGACGCTTAATTTTATTTACCCAACGTTTGCTTAATTTATTATAAATTTATAATGTATTCATCTTTGCTTTTTAAGAATTTGTATTGTTGGTGCGATGTAAGATGTTCGTGTATAGTTTAATGTAGAAATACAGATATTCATGTACAACAGATGGAAATCCGTAATCTTAGTAGTGTTCAGAAAATATGAATGCAATGCAAACAGAATTTAAATAGACAGTAATTAGTGAAGATGAAAAGCATGAGTAGAAAAGCTTACTTTTGCAATGCTGAATTGATATGCTCTCTAATCATGCTCGATTTACTCTACATGCTGACTGCACTTGCCCTTGAAGGTGGTTTGTCGCCAATAGGGTAAGACATGTTGGGGGTTACAGCCAATGACCATGTAGACCATTAGCGATGTCCCCATAAACAGTTTTTGTTCAATGAGGAACTTTGGTTTACGGTTTTTGATATGCTTATCTATATTTTGGTGGGTAATTTATAGCGTCCAACTCGGATGTCTGGTATTTCCACTATTTTCAGGTGAAGAACCTCCGGAATCTTTGTTTATGAAGGAATTGAAACGACGCGGTATGACTCCCACTTCATTGCTCGATGAAAGCTGGACAGCTTCCAATAACAAGGAGATGATGTTTAAGGATGAAGATGGAAACATTTCAAGTTCAAACAATGTATCAACAGATTTTGAGAAAAGCCTATCTAATCAAAGGGAGCGATCCATGGCTTTGAACAGTGAGGGCCTTGAGGTTGAAAGATTTTTAATCGTTTTTAATTTCTTATAATATTTTGTTTTTCTCAAAAAAATCCTTAAAGATGCTGGTGATCTTGGTGAAAGAGTATTTGCATTTTTCTATATGTGTGTCTTGGGCAACCACAAGAACATGAAGGACAGAACTCCTGAGAAGTCACATATCTTCTTTTACATCAAATGAAGGTTCTAGTTATGTTAGTTGGTCATAGAACTCTAGTATTTAGCCGGCCTAAAGGAATGTCTAAGCAACCATGCTAAGAGGACAAGAGCTTTAGCAATCAACCTGTTTCCAATTTCCTGCATCATTTCAAGAAAGCTTTATCAGATTATATAAGGATGAATATGCAAAGTATTATGTGTGTCTTTGCTAGAGCACAAAAAAATGACCTGGCTCTAAATCTTTTATTGAAAAAAACATCTTTAACGGTGACAGTCAAAATTAATTATCTAATTGGAAAGTGGAATCTGGGATGTCTATGCCTTCTATACTATTATGAAATGAATCTTGACGCTTTCACTATGTTCATTTTATGTGTATTGCAGAAGTACATAAATGTTATATTCATGTCATACTTTGAATTTTAATAAACCTTCTAGGTTCTATTCTGGACTCGATGAATATAATTGAAATAGATATGGATTATATGCAATCTGTATTCATATCACTTATAGATATTTTTGGGCTTGAGTATAAATTGTGGAGACCAGCAGTAGTGATCTGAAGTTCTTTGTAGGAGGTTTCTGCAATAGCAACCCATGAGTCCATCAGAGAAGTTGTAGGAGTGTTATAATAGATAATAGGTAAATTGAAGCTATCCAATCACGATATAAGCCATTTAATCTTAGAGGCATGAGTAGCTTATTAAGATTTGAGTAACCAATAAATGGACACTTATGTTTCGGTTTATTGGAGAGATACGAAAATGTTTGACTTTCAAGATGCTTGAATTGTATGACTTTCAAGTCTTGCTCATCAGTACAAGGAAACTAGGAAAATATGCTAATAAATAATAATCCTAATCCCTTAAAGATGGTATGCACTCAAAGGCTAACTCACTTCAGATTGATGTTTTCTACATGTTTGAATGACAGCAAAGTGCAAATAAGTCTCTGAACTTCAAACATGTTTAGCTGAGTTAATGATCTATGATATTGCACTTCAGGTTTAAAAACAAATGATTTGTGATATTTGTAGTGTTCTTTGTAATAACTGCAGTGACTTTTTTGGTCTCATATTCCTCCTCTCTCTTTTTTTTTTTTTTCCTGTTTATAAGATTATGGAACTTAGTCTTCTTTTCTGCATGCCAGGGATTGATTCCGCGTGCTAACCTCTTGCTAAGGCTTGGAGGAACATTCTTCTTAGCATTTTGGCCACTGTTCCTTGTAACTGTTGCATCCTTCTCTGCTATTTACCTTGTAAGCACTGTTGAGACATGATGCTTTTACAATTTATGTATACTTCTGCTAGTATTCTTAGCAATTCCTAGTTTTAGTTCATAAATTTGATTCATATGGTTGGTTGGTGCATAACAACTGTTTGAAATATCATGTTGGACAAAGTTGTTCGCCAACATGTGTTTCTTTTTATATTTATTTATGTACATGGAATTGAAATTGGTTAGTACATCACGGAGACTAGGAGCTAAGTCAGTCTTTGGCTGGCACCAAAAAATAGAAAATGGAAAGGAACAGAACTCTCCTAAGTTATAGAAGTGATATTACCATTTATCTCATTTTGGGATAATCTATTATCATCATTGAAAGATCAAGGTCTTCCCTGTTTTTCCTTGTTTTTCTCGATGATGTAAACTTAAATTGATCGTCTGGCTGAAAAAAAAGTGTCGCCTCGTTTTATACTGGTAGAAGCAAGTTATTTGCTTTATGATTGAGACACTGATATCACATGGAAAACCCTGAAGCATTTTATTTGATGTGAGTGACAAGAAACTTGTAAAACGTTCTCATATTTTCTCATGTAGAGAAAATATTAGTTCCTTGCATAGGAAAAAATTAAAATCACATTTGCACTCAAAAGGGGAGAAAAAAGGAAACAATTTGGAGAAGCGCAATCACTCATTCTTAAGACCAACGTTCAATGACTTGATCGATGTGAACTTTGGACGTTAGGTGTGTTAATTAATTTTACTCTAGCTCATATTTATGAGTACCCCTCTGTTTCAGTGGAAGAGCCTACATTTGACTTTTGAGTGTCAAATGAATTCCTTCTTAACTGCTTTGCTTACCGATTAGCTAACATGATAATTGCATTTAACTATAACAATCTATTACCATAACATTCTGAAACTAAAAAAGCTAAAAACATCTATGTCAATTAAAACTTAGATTTAGTTCTGAATTTTCAAAGTCTAGAGTGGACTATTTTTTTGTGACAAAGATGTAGCTATCATTCAACCTAAATGCTACCTATCTTCAATGCTTAATTTAAAAACCCCCAAACAATGTTTACTCTTTTAGTATGTTTGCCAAGACTTTTGCTTTCGCTTTGCTTTGTAACTTGTCAACATCCTTAACGGTCTGTTCTTTCTGCAGTATTTTGGACCAAAATTTGTCCATGATGGTACCGCAAGACAAGTACAGCTACCCCAATATATTGATCCATATGCACTTCTAGAAGATGAACGGATGTCCCAAACTTCACCAATGTTATATTGATTATGTCAGCTTCCTGTAAAATTGTATGACAATTGCTGTTGCCTTGTACTTTTCCTTATATATACTTGTGAAAATAAGGGTATGGTCAGTAGCCTTTGCACAGATTTTTGAACGAGATCTTGCATAAAATAGTTGTAGCTTGTTATATCATTATGCACGTTGGGTGTCTGCTGTTAAAAGTTTGTTAACCGTCTAGCAACTTCTTCCCATGAAAATAAAAAATAGAAAAATTAAGGTAACTAGATTTCTCACTGTTCTTATATTATACCACATTGTTAGTTGCTCTAAATGTAAAAAGGAACTCTCCTTGTTATGAGACTTCTTCCATTCACATTTGTAAATACTATGTCGTGATTGTATAAGGTAAGTCACCATTCATAATTATGTTTAACTGGTATGTAGATCAGCTGATTATGGCAACACTGTTTCATATGTATTTGATATGGAAAAGTCGGATGCGTTTGATGGTTTAGTTAGCTTGATGCGTGGCCACTATCTTGATGCAAAGCCTAGATCTTTCTCAATTGCAGCTTTATAATGGGAAATTGAGCAGATGGGATATTTAGAACAGCTGTATACAAGTTTATAAACTTAGGTACAGTTGATGCAATATGATAACAGGCTCGACTTGATTTTCTTGTTATTTTATCAGTGAATTACTAGGTGGTATGATGTTGCAGATGTGGTCTATACGTCGGGTCCTTCAGTTAAATGAGGTTCTAACAGGTTTTTGTTAAACCTATGACCTTCTGATAGGTTTGAGAATGTTTTGCTTAACAGAAGAATGCCATTATCATACATAAGAATGCCTAAAAACTTGTCCGAAGGTCATAGATTTAAAAACATTTGTTAGGAGGTCGTTTAGCTAAATACTTCTCCATATGTCCCAGCTAAACACTAGTTTGCTAATCATGGTTTAACTCTTTAGATGGATGATCAACTCAGAATAGTTTACAAAAAGGAACTTGATACAACAAACAATTCCGGTATGCTAGTCTACCGAAAACTATAAAAATTCAGAAGCCAATGATGCATATTACATGATAACCCTTGTTTTGTTTCACTTTAACTAAATCAAATCTGGGATAATGTTTATACTGAAGAGAAACAGACAGGTTCTAGAATCTAAGACACTGAATGGAAAAGCTTGAAGGTCTCCACGGACACAACGAGGCCTCGGATAGATCCAGCAGCAGCAACTAGTGATACAGTCAGACATGCCAGGCTCAATACCTTCATCCAGATCCAGGTGAAACTATACTTTTCAATCTTTGCTTTTGAAATGTACATCTCTATTGGGAAATACACCGTTAATGGCCAGAACGTAGCAGCACCAATAAGGCCAAGAAAACTATTGAAAAATGGAAAGATCATGGCTACCAGTGTCGCTAAGACCACATATCCTGACCTCCATGCCAACCTGTAGATGTTGATCTTGTATTTGCCTAGCGAGTATTCTATTGTTATAAATTTGTTTTGTGGCCATTTTTCTTTGCTCCAGTTTTCCACGAACGCAAAAAATGGTTGGATATACACCTGTATAAGTAGATTTAAGGGGTTGAAGGTGATATTATTCTCTTGGGAGCATCCACAATGATAACTGATAAGCGTTCTCATTAATGCTTTTTCCAAAAAAGTGCGACCCACAAGCTTAGGTGGCCAAGCAAAACATGAAAAAAATGGGACCCACAAGCTTATTGGGAGCTTGTGTGGTTACAAGCAAAAGGTGGTTTTTTTTTTTGTCAAATGCTTTTTCACAATCTCATTGGGCCAAAAAAACTCTCCCAAAAAATCTGCAAAAAGCTCCACTGTGGATACTCTTAGTTCAGATATAGTAAAGTTATTAAATAACTCTTTACCTGGTAGGCTCCAAGAAGATGAATTACGATGCATAAGTTACCAAAGTCAATAAGCCAAAATGGCTCATAAAAACCGAATCCTGTCAAGTAATTCCCAGGTGCGTCATTACCGAATGCGGCATATCCTAGTGTCCCACATATCATGTAGAATAAGGTCGATGCTGATACTCCCACAGTAGATGCCCTTTTCATGACTTTGTTTTCTGGAGGACTTGATCTCAGTGTGTCCTGCATTTCCAACATTTTATTAGCAAAATTTATACATAAATACATATATGTTTGTAGGGAAAAGTTTAAATGAGAACCATAAATATTTGAGAACCTGAAAACCACTATTTTGTGCATTATTCATGAATAACAACAATGAATGATCATGAATATCATGCATTTTCATAATTCATGACATTTCATTATGAACAATTTTCATCATTAATAAAGTATGAATAGTTGGTTCATAGGTTTTTAAAATATTTACTGTTCTCACTTGAACATGCCCATATGTATGTGTGTATATATATATATGTGTGTGTGTGTATGAGTGTGTTTATATACATAGCGAGGGAGGGAGGGAGAGAGAGAGAGAGAGAGATGCCTGTATCTCAAGGAGGACTGGACAGAAAGAATAGGCAAAAGCAATATCTCCAATGGCTGAAAAAGTGGTCCACATTTTATCAACACTTGGCATGTCTTTCCCAACTGGTATTCCTGTGAGGCTTGTTCTGGTGTGTCCACCTTCTTCTTAGATCCAAAAAACACGAATGAATGAAAGTTCTTACATTTTTCTATAAGGAAAAAGGACACAAGTTTGTAGAGATTCTAACCTGCAATTTTGGCAATGGAGAGAGCAATGCCAATGGTAGCGTAGGTAAAAGACATGATGGTCGCAACGATGGATATTAGTGAGAGTTTGTGGAAGTTTGGGATTTGGCTTAAAACAATTTCAATAATCGCAAAGATCAACAAATATGAGTTGTTCAATGTGTGACACCCCTTGTGGTGGCCTGACTTATGGAAGCAGTTTGAGCGTTCAATTGCCCTGGTGATCGAGCCAAATTAAAAAGAAATCAGAATAGGTGAAACTTGTTAGTAACGGATGGAATCATGGAAACATGTTGGTTATAGTTCTTACGCCATGGAAATGGCGGCGGTGATGGTGTATCCGATGGTAGCTCCAATAAGAATCCCATATTGAGCTATTCCACAAAGTTTGTATTGAAGTCCTCCTGAGATTTTTGGAACCCAATTTGTTATTTCTTATATATGCCTTTATATGTGTAGGACAAAGTTCATTTATGAACCTGACAACCCTAGTTATTTCATGCATTATTCATCATGAATAATCTTGAATATAATGTATTTTCATAATTCATGATAGGCATTTTCATCATGAATATTTATCACTAAATGCATAATGAATAAAACATGAACAATTGGTTTCTAGATTGTCAAATATGTGTGTATAAGGATCATCTGAGAATAGGAGTTTGAGTGAGAAGTATAAGAAGAGATTTTAATCCTTGATCACTTTTAACCTGAGAACAACCCATGAATTGTTCTTTAGAAAGGAATTGATCTAGTATATCTCATTAATGTTGATCTAATGGTTCTTTTCATTTAGGATTGATCCAAGAGTGGAGATCCCTTCTTACTATAACTTTCTTTCCGACCGGAACCTAACCCCATATAAATATATATATATATATATATATATATATATATATATATATATATATATATATATATATATATATAGAGTATGTATATATGTTGTATATAGATTGTGTGGTTCCTCAAATGAACGGATATAAAATTTTGTAGGTTTAAAAAAGACTTGGCCACTTTTGACCAACTTTAGGGAGCTAAGCTTTAACCCTTGGGTTGTTATTGGGTCTTGTAGTAGTTGGCAGGCTATTTTACTAAAGTGATGATGTCCCAAACTCAACTTTAGGTCCAGCGAGTTCTTAATGGCTTACGTAATATATATAATGATCATGGGGAGCTTTTTTATACAGAAATAAACAACAAACTCACTCTTGTTTCTTATGGAAGCCTTTTAAGTGGACATTTGTCAATCGTCATCACCAACAAAAATCATACCATACAACAGAAAGGTAGCAATTCTTTTGGCACAGTCTTTTCGATATATTTGAACTCATATAAAGAAATTGATGAAATTACCAAGGTTAGCTTTGACAGCCTGCATGTAATTGTAGTTTCTGGTGCCGGTAACCGGATCAGGCGAACGATAACAGTCTGAAAGCAAGAGGCAAGTGAACCAAGTGATGACTGCAAAAACCATAAGAGAAGCTGTCCCTGCAATCCAACCCAATTGACCAAAACACCATGCTAACGACAACACTCCTGATCCTATAACTGCTGTTATTATATGTGCGCTTGCACTTATTAACGTCCCTTCAAAACCACAATGAAAAGTATAAACAAATTTAGCAAACATCAACATATTAATTATTCACATAATAATACAATTAGTATCGTTATCAATTAATTACAAGTTATAACATCACTTTTCAAATGTACGCATGCATATATAAACAAAAACGGTAATTGGAGAAGAGACTGCAATTGCATATATTAATTATAATTAATTAAGGTCGTAATTTGAACATGTAAACCTGTTCTTTTAACTCTTCCATCATCATCGTACCCTTCATTGGAGTCTCCTTTCTCCATTGACATTTAATTGTGCATTTATTAGCGTGGTGGTGAAGGCTATTAATAGGAGAAGAGAAGAGAACACAAGGAAGTGGAGGTGGCTGATGAAAACACCAACTCACTCTTTGTGTGTGTGTGTGTGTGCGTGTGGGTGTTGGAGTAAGACCCTTGATTTGACTTTATGTTCAAAATATGGAAAATGCATATATATAATAATGGACATCCTACTTAGGTTTCCACTTCCCTTCAATTTTCTTCTCTTTTATCAATTATTTACTTTCTGTACCAGGTTGCCTTTGAAGCAAAAAGCATGCTATTTTTTGGGTAAGTAATTGTTTGGATTAGTTTGTTTGTAACTCAAGTATCTATTTTGATGACCGAGAATGTTAAGGTAACTGTTTACACAGGTAAACGACCCATTACTCGTGTTGGTTGTAAGGCCAGATAAGCCGGTAGGGATACTTTGGAGGGTAACCCAAACCTTCCAACAACTTGAACACCAACTATGCATGCATGCCGTTCAAGTTTCACGATAACTAAGAATCCTTAATTGTTAAGAACGAATGTCGCGAGTATTGCATATGTTACATTACCCAACATAATTAACGTTTAAAAGGATAATTAAAGAAAAGCGTGGAGAGAATATTAAATACTAAACGAAGGACTAACTTTCTTTGTAAAATGAGAATCAAAGATATTGTTCACTGATATCAACTTACAATAATTGATTATGTTATTGCTTTTGACCTTTCATAATATAGGGAGAAAACTTACAACTTTATCTTTAGTACGAAACATATAAAATGACAACTTAATCACAAGGGTGGTGTTTGATTGGTTTGAGCTTGGCTCCAAAGGTCAAAAGTACCAGGAGGTCTCAGGTTCAAATCCAAGGAGGAATAAAAATCCTCTTGTGGCCGCGGAGGTTCAAATGCGGTGACTCCGGTCTCCGGGCTATCTGCAAAACATGTAGTCGTCCTGAGATTAGTCGGTTCGCATAGCGGGTTAGATATCCAGGTTAATCAACAAAAAAAAATAACAACTTACTTATATAAACTCTCTTATTACAACAATGTAATTATAAGTTATTTTTTATTAGAGAGTTTTGTACTTTGAAAAATTTATCTACTATAGCATTGGGTAACCTTTTGATTTTTATTTACACATTATACTAGATTTTCATGTTATGTCACTGTCCACGTAGGTTGTCCATGTGTACCATATGATGATATGACATATATTATATTGTACTTTAATTTTAGTATTTTATTATTTAGACATTGTACATTTTAATCAAACATGTTTACCTAAATTTAGTAAAATTTCAACTAAAAATTTAATCTCTCAAAATCGAGATTATATCAATGGATAATCTTTTGATTTGAAATAAGATGACATGACACAAGTTTTCAGGTTTTCATGTCATGTCATTGTCTACATGAGATGTCCACGTGTAAAATTTTGTTGACGTGACATCTCTTATTACAACATTGTACTTTGAAAAAGAATTTGATTTAGATATTATTTAACGGACATATTAATTAATTTGGAAATTTTCTAAATTATTCGCTAATATACCAATACCAAGAAGACTAGTAAAACACAATCTATCTGACTAACATTTTTAAGAAATATGTATTTTTTGAAAAACGAAAATAAGAATTATTACCTTTAAGAAAATATATTGTACTTGTTTAAAAAATTATTTGACCTATAAATATATTAAATTAATTAGATTTTTTTATGAAAAAAACATTAAAGTATATTTTTTTGAATAAAATAAAATAAGAAAAATGTTACATTTTCTTACAAACAAAATAGTTATCTCGAAAATAGTATATCATATTAATTTATGAATTATTTTTCTCTAAAATATATAATCTGCATGTAATTTAACAAGACAAAGTAAAAAAATTGAAATGTTTTTTTTAAATCGTCGCAAAAAACAAGTGAAAATCATCAAAAATAATTTATTAGAGGTTATTTTTTTGTTTTTGGTCATATTATCAAAATGATATGTCATTCACATCATCTCATTTAAGACAAGCAAGCAAAAAAAAGTAAGAGGTTAACTGGTTTAAAAAATAACAAATTACTCATTACTATAATAAGTAGATTTTTCAAAATACAATACCCTAATAAAAAATAATTTAAAGTATATTGTTATAATAAAAAAAAAAATGATGTTATAATAATTTTTTTTTATAAAAGTAGATTGTTATTTCGTACATTTAACTTTAAACAAAAGATTCCCTATAGCACTATAAAAAGAACGGAGAAGAACCAAAGAAAGCGAATTTTTCCATTTTAAATAATTATGTCTTTAAACTTTTTAAAATAAATATATAATTTTACTTTTTCCTTTTGATAATTAAGTCTTATTATATATTTTTTGAATGCTAAAAAAATACTGGTAATCGGTTAAGAAAGTTCTAAAGTAAAAAATTAAAAACCAGTTTAGAGTTTCCAAATACTACATCATTCAAACCCCTCGCATCAAACGTCGTCTCTACCGCTTGCCAGCTCATCATCGTTTGTTCTCCAAACCACCCATTGCCGCCCTTGTCCCCTGCCACCGATTCTTTTTTTTTTCCTTTTTCTTTTTTGTCTTTCGATTCTCTTTCTTTTACAACAATTTAATGAAGCACAAGAAGGAGAATTGAAAAACAAAAAAAAAACGATCAAATAGAGGGAGATCGATAGCAAGTGCCAACGACACCAATAGAGAGCAGATGACAATTAGGGCCGGGGAGCGATGGGTGTTGGGTTTGAGAAACGTAAAACTGATTTAGGTTTTTGTTTTAATTTAGAACCTTTCAAACCGGTTACACGTAGCTTTTTAGTTTATAAAGATTTACATAACCAAGATTTATTTATTTAAAGTTATCTAGAAGGGTACTCGTGTAATGCAACGAGATATATCTTAATTTTAATATTTCATTTTATTTTTTTATCTCAGTCGATGTTATAATATGGTCKTATATGACTTTGAAAAAACGATAATGTTTTTATTTTTGAGTAAAATATAAATTTAAAAATATCATAAATATTTGACATAAATATATCGATATTAGTATCAAATTAATTATTTAAATTTTTTCATTTTTTTAATTCAATTTTTTTATTATAATTTAATTTGGGTTCAATAACGAAGTAATTTATATTTGGTTTAATAACATAATTTTATTATAAAGATATTGATTAATTATTTTGTTAGAACTCGATAATTATCCTGATTATATTTTAGATTTTTTAGATTTTAAAATGAGATGTTTATTTTTTATTTGATTATGTTTATTCGCAGTTAGTTATACGAATTCAACATAAAATTTAATAAGTTTTACTTACGCATAATTTACTTGTAATCTTGAATTTTAAGTAATATGCATCAATATACAGTACTTCATGCATAAAAAATGGCTTTAAGTGTTTTTGTCAAATATTTTATAATATAGTATAGATAATTTAAAATAAGAAAATTCTTTTTTATTCAAACAAAAGTTCATGATTTAGTCGTTCAAAATAAAAATTAATAAAGTAATTAAGTTACTTTTTGTTGGAAGAATACTGAAAGTGATGTTTTAGCTATTGCTTCAAAGTAGGGGTGTTCATGGGTTGAGTTATCGGGTTGAAGATATTTGAACAACCCAACTCAATGCTTGCGGTTTGAAAAATCTTAAACCAATCCAACTCAAACCAAAATGTAACCCAACCCAAACCAAAGTGCAACCCAACCCAACCCGTACGGGTTGGTTGGGTTGATACTTTTGTACATTAAAATATTTTTATAACCTTGAATATGTTGTTTCTTTACTCATAATTTCTTTTTCAACATCAATCATTTAATACAACTTATCCATATTTCTTATGTATACCATATCCAGTTAATTTTCTCAATTTACATATATATGTTCACGTACGAATGAATTATATAGATATGTAAATAGATTGAAAATATGTGTATATGAAAAGCATACACGATAGTGTAATTGTCTAATGTATATATTAATGGAAATTCAACAATCATATTAAATTCAAGAAATAAAAGGATATCGGGTTTCATTGGTTTGAGTTGAGTTCAAATAATAGTAACCCAATATCAACCCAATACTTACGGTTTGCCAATTTTACAACTCGATTAGACATCGGATTGAGTTATTTTGCGTTGGGTTGATCAGATTGGTCGGGTTTTTGAACACCCCTACCCCAAAGTATTGATCCTCAAAGGACAAAATAGTCATTTTTTATAACGCTTTGATTAATTAGGACTTTCAGATACAATAACCGTAACGTGTCACGGTTCAAAGAATTATTCGTTTACTTTGCAATTTAGAGATGGCCAAATAGGCCCGGCCCGGCCCATAACCGCCGGAGGACCGGAACCGGGACCGGTTGAGGGACCGCCGGTTATGATCCGGTTAGGGTTTTTGACTTTTTTTGGGACCGAAACCGGTTAAGACCGGGACCGGTTATGTAACCGGTTATAGGACCGGCCCGGCCCGGATCGGTCAATGAAAGTCAATGAAACGTATATATATAATAAAAGGTATTTTTATTGTGTATTTTTAAACGTATTTATAATAAAACGTATTTATAAACGTATATATATATATAAATATATAACAAAACGTATTTATAATAAAATGTATTTATAATAAAACATATTAAAAATATCATATTACAAACATATTAATAACATATTAAAAATTTATTAATAACCAAAAATTTGAAATTTTTTTTTTTTTTTTTTGAATAGGACCGGCCAGAACCGGTTATGGGACCGGAACCGGGACAGGTTGGGACAACCGGTTACCGGTAAGCTTGACCGGTTACAAGGAAAATCACCGGAACCGGTACCGGGACCGGTTACCGTCGGTTTTTGTCTTGGTTAGGACCGGTAGGGACCGGTTAAGGCCCGGCCCGGGACCGAATTTTGGTCATCTCTACTTTGCATTTATTTTTTATTTTAAAGGGACGAACTTATAAAATCTTATCAAAAAGAACCATTCAAAATTTTAGATGGTATATTTAACTAAAACGCAGACTACACGATATTTGATTGGACAAAATGCATAAAATATCAACTTATTTTCATAGATTTCCTTATGATAACATTGCATATCCAAATTTTTTTATTATAACAATGTATTTTCAAATTATTTTTTATTATAATATTGTACTTTGAAAAATTTATCTATTATAACATTGTGTAACATTTTGATTTAAATTTAACCATTATACTAGGTTTTCATGCCACCTCCACTGTCCACATAAGTTGTTCACATGTACTATAGCTAATGTGACTTTTTCTTATTAGAACATTGTAATTTCAAAATTATTTTATTATAACATTTATATGTTTTTATTACAACGTTGTACTTTTAGTTTTAATATTGAATTACTTAGACATTTTACATATTATTTAATTATATATTAAATGAATTAGAAAATTTCTAAATTATTCATTAATATACCAATATTAATAAAACTAGTAAAACAAAATTTATCTCGTTAACATTTAAAAAGAATATGTATTATTTGAAAAGAGAAAATATTAATTGCTATTCTCTTACCAAAAAATATATTTAAAGAATATATAATACTTGTTAAAAAAATTACTTGACATATAAATATATTTAATTAATTAGATCTTTTTGAATTATTCATTAATATAAAAATATTAAAAAAAATGTAGATCACAATTTATCTCGCTAACATTTTAAAAAGAATTTTAAAAGATATATGTATTTTTTTGAACAAAATAAAATAAAAAGTATTACATTTTTTTACAAACAAAACTGTTATCTCAAAAATAATATATCATATTTATTTAAGAAATATTTTACTTTAAAATGTCTAATTTGCCTCAATTTAATAAGAAAGAGTAAAAATATATTTTTTTAAATCGTAGTAATGAAAATAAAAATCATTTCAAATAATTTGAAATAGGTTTTTTGTTATTTATTTTATTTTAACCATGTCATCAAAATTGATGTGTCATTCACATTATCTCATTGAATCTAAACAAACAGAAAAAAGTAAAAAAGTTAACATGTTTAAAAGGTAATAGATTATCCATTGTTATAATATGTAGGTTTTTCAAAGTTCAATGTTTTAATAAAAAATAATTTGTAAGACATTACGGTAATAAGAAAAATGAAAGTAGAATGCAACAAATTTATAAAAATAAGTTGTTATTTCATACATTTAAGTCAAGCAGCAGTAGTTTTGATGGAACAACGTTATTAATTAGTAGCCGGCACAGGCTACCACTTATAATATATAGTAATAGACAACGACAACGACAACAACAACATTAATCGTTAACGATCCAAGTACTTTTCATTTTTATAGCGTTACTAAAACCATCTACGACACAGACTGAAACGGCTCGAAGATTTGGACGGAAGTAACGAGTCCACGAGTCGATCCAGCCGCAGCTACGAGGGATACGATCAAGCATGCTACACTTATTAGTTGCATTGCAAACCAAGTGGACGAAAACTTGCGAATCTTGGCTTGCGAAATGTACATCTCTATCGGGAAATAAACTGTTAGCGGCCAAAACGTGCACGCGCCAAGTAAACCAACGAAATCATTGAAGAAAGGGAATATCATCGCGATTATTGTCACCAATATAACGTAACTCGTTCTCCAAATTAGCCTGAATAAATTGATCTCGAGGCCGCCCAACGAGTAGTTTTTCGTTATTAGTGTACTTTGTGGCCATCTTGTTCGGCTCCTATCGTCAATAAACCCGAAAAATGGTTGCGCTAAGACCTACATAACCAAAATATTGCAATCACTTCACTTGTGTCAAAAATGGTTTTATAGGGTTTATGCGAACCAAAAAAAATCACTGTTAATTAGGGTTTCTATACAGTTGAATTAAGGATGGTATTCGAATTTTAGCGACGCATCTGCAAGGGAAATTTCCGTCGCTAATACTCAGCATTTTTTAGTGTTCTTGTATGTGACGAATGAAATCTCTAAAAAATTACCTGATAAGCACCTAAAAGATGAACAACTATGCAGATATTAGCCAAATCGACAAGCCAAAAAGGATCAAAAAAGCCGAATCCAGTTAAGAAATTCCCCGGGGCATCATGTCCGAATGCCGCATATCCGAGGGCACCACACAACATGTAAAACACGGTGGAGGCCGAGATTCCGACCGTCGTTGCCTTCTTCATTGTTTCGTTCTCGGGCGGGCTTGATTTCAATGTGTCCTGCAATAATCTTTTACTCAAATTTCATGCCATTCAACATAAAATCTTCATAAGGTGACAAATTCCAACCATTATGAATGCTCTAAACCTTGCAAGTTAATGATTGAAATTGCGACAAAGCGGTCGTCACTAAATAACGAGAATTTGCATATCAACGCTTGCCTGTATCTCTATGAGGACAAAAGTGAACGAGAAAGCAAAAGCAATATCTCCGAGAGCCGAAAAAATCTTCCACATGCTATCAGAGCCATTGACGCCGTTTCCAAACGGTCTTCTGACCAAACTTGTCTTTCCCACACCTTCTCCAACAATTTTACTGATGGAAAGGCCAATGCCGATGGTGGAATACATAAACGACATGATAGCAGCGATGATGGAGAGCGGCGATAGCTTATGGAAGTTGGGTACTTGGCTCAATATAATTTGAATAATGGCGAAAATCACCATGAACGGGTTGTTGCGGACACGGCAGTCCGCGTGGTGACCGTGCTTATGATAACAATTGGATTTTTGGATTGCCCTAATGAACATAAACACAAAGATTATACCACTTCAATATTTAGCATCCGCTGACATATTGAGATTTTATCATGTTGACAGTAATTATAAATCATATATATATTCATAGTGTTCAGGTACTACAACAAAATCGGGTTTATAGGACACTCCTAATTTCTAAGCGTCCCAATAGAACTCTTTATAAGACTTAGTTTGTAATAAGTTTATATGACGTTTTTTGACGTCGTAATAAGTTTTTTACAACATTTTTAATATAAAGCGTCCCATTAACAACTTTATAGGACACTATTTGAAAAACTATCCTATAAAACAAATATCCTATAAAAGATTGAGTTTATAAGACACTTTCTCAAAAGTGTCCTATAAAGTTGCTAATGCGACTCTTTGTATTAAAAATGTCCAAAAAAACTTGTTAAAACGTCCAAAAGCGTCATATAAACTTATTACCACACCTTTAGATATGACATTTTATATTTTGGTCATATAAATTAAGTCATATAAAGCAGTCTATTGGGACGCTTAGAGATTGGGGGTGTTCTATAAACCCAAAATTTTATTGTAGTGAGGATTCAAGATTCATGGTGCAATTAGTGAACTTACACTACCGATGATCGGTAAACTGGAAAAGAAAGAGTGGAAGCAGTGAACTTACGCCATGCTGATGGCGGTGGTGGTGGTGTAGCCGATGGTGATTCCGATAAGAACACCGTACTGGGCAAAGCCACAAAGCTTGTATTGAAACATTCCTGTGTGCCAATGAATATTTCCGTTGCAAGTTAATTAAGAAAAGTTGGAGGACCAACTTTGTAAATATAAAAATTTTAAGGGGGTAAAATGTGAAAACTTGCAAATAGAAGAACATCAGATGGCATAAATGTGTGTAGGTAATGTAAAGTTTTGTAATATCAATGAAGTAATTAATGAACAAGTCATTTAATAAAGCAGTAAATTTAATTGAAAAAAAGTCAAACTTTCAAGAAAAGGAATTTTTTTTTACCATATTATCCAAACCTTTAATTCAGAGCATTGAAAATGATATATGTGAGAAAAAAATTTAGGAGGACGAATGTTGAAATAACATGTAAAAATTAATGGATTTTAGTGTTTGGAATTATTAAGTTATTGTACAATTTTTTGAAATAAATAAATACTTGGACAATTCAAAACATGTTAAATAATTTTTTTGGATTTTTTAAACCCTGTTAGATACATTTTTATGATTTATATAACTGATTAATATAGTAAAATAATGAAAAAAGTTTGAAAAAAACCATTGAACTTTCATATTTTGAAAGATTAAGCCCCTGAACATTTATTGAACCAAAAACGTACTTACATCTATGAAATAAAACAAATTTACCAAAAAATACTTACATTTAAAAAAGATTACTGATGAAATTTATTTTAGTTAAAAATAAAATATGCCCCGTCAATGATTTTTTAAATTAAGAAAAATAAAAAAAAGGTTTTTAAAAAAATTACTGATTAAATTTATTTTAATTAGAAACAAAATATATTTCATATGCAATTTTCAAATTAAGAAAAAATAAAAAAGATTTTAAAAACATAACTAAATGAAATTTACTTTGATTAAAAATAAAATATATTGTGTTGGTGATTTTTTAAATTATAAAAATAGAAAATAATTTGATTAAGTTACTAATGAATTAACAATAAAATTTAACTAAATACATATCGTTGCTAATCCGTCGATAAAATGATATTACTGACAAGATTTAAACACACTTGCAGAATATTTTTATTTTTAATTAAAATAAATTACAACAATAATCTTTTTTAAATCTAAGTATTTTTTTTTGGTATATTTGTTTCATTTTATACATGTAAGTACTTTTGGTTCAAAAAATGTTCAGAGACTTAATCGTTCAAAATATGAACGTCCATTGGTTTTTTTCATATATTTTTTAATTATTTTACTATATTAACCGTTTTTATAGATGATAATGATGTATATAACAATTTTAGAAAATCCAAGAAGTTATTTATATAGGGTTTAAAATGTCCAAAGATTTATTCGTTTCAAAAAATTATCCAATGACTTAATCGTTCCAAACACTAAAGTCAATTGAATGATTTTTTTGAAAATTTTCTTTAGAATAATTCAAAATTAAATTACCAAGATTGGCCTTGACTGCATGCATGTAAGTGTAGTTTCTGGTGCCGTAAACACGATCTGGTGATCGGTAACAATCCGATAAAAGAATAGCAGTGAACATAGAAACGATGGAAAACAACAAGAGCATGACGACTCCTGGTATCCAACCCAGTTGAGCAAAACACCATGAGAGTGATAACACCCCTGACCCTATCACAGTCGTTATTATATGGGCGCTCGCTGTTTGCCATGTTCCTAATTAATCATCGAAAATTAATGTTGATTAAAAAGTGCATACAAAGATATATAGATAGTAATGAATCTAATCGTACATATATTCTTACAACATGTGAAATGCAATTAGAAATATGAAAAGCACATACCTGTTCGTTTTATTTGACCATCGTCGTCATATTTTTCATCCGGAGCAACGACGAAAAGGCTCGGTTCGGTGGGCATTTGGTGAGGGTTGAAAAGGGGGGGAGGGGTGTTTGAAAACTCAAAAGGGGTTTGGTTTGTTTAGTGAAGTACGTAGTTGATACACTCTTGTGGGTTTAAATACATATTTTCAAGATATAAAATGTACATTTATTGCTTTGATCTGGATTTTCGAAATATATATATATATATAGAGAGAGAGAGATGAGCGATCAAATGAAAACCACCCTCATTTGTACAAATCGTACAAACCACCCTCATACGTCGATTTCATTGTTTAATCTTATGAAATTTTTTCATGAAATTATTTAATCTTGTGAAATTGTTTCATATAATACTTTTTTTGATGAATTTGTTTCATATATGGTTATGAAATTGTTTCATATAATACTTTTTTTGATGAATTTGTTTCATATATGGTTATAAAATTGTTTCATATAATATTTAATGAAATTTTAATGAAAATGTTTCATGTATTTCTCTAAAATTAAAATAATGAAGATGATAATATCCATGATTAACACCCTCCACAATAAAAATGGTTAATCAACTTCTTATAATTACAAGAAAATGAACAAAATGAAAAATTATGATTGGTTGAATGAGGTTTGCACGGTTTGTACAAATTGGGTAGTTTTTATTTGAACACTCTTCTATATATATCTATCTATATATATATATATATATATATATATATATATATATATATATATATATATATCACATTCTTGTTTATTTTGTTTTTTGTTTTTTGTTTTCTAGTTAATAATTATGTGTTGTTGAGACGTTTTTAAGAATGAAAGGCAAGAAAAGTAGGAGACAAAATAATCGTTACAATAAAATTAGGTTTATATGATGTTATCAATTTCTAAGCGTTTTTTGATAGACTGTTTTGTATGACTTGGTTAATAGTAGGGGTGTTCATGGGTTGGGTTGATCGGGTTGAAGACATTTAAACAACCCAATCCAATACTTGCGGTATGAAAAAATCTTAACCCAATCCAACCCAAACCAAAGTGCAACCCAACCCAACCCRACCCGTACGGGTTGGTCGGGTTGATACTTTGGTACATTAAAATATTCTTCTAACCTTGAATATGTTATTTTTGTACTCGTAATTTCTTTTTTTTCATCAACCATTTGATACAACTTATCCACATTTCTTACATATATCACATACAGTTCATTTTCTCAATTATATATATATATATATATATATATATATATATATTCACAGTTACTGAACATATATACGAATGAGTTATATAAAGATGTGAATAGATTAAAAATATGTGTATATGAAAAGCATACATGATAGTGTAATTGTGTAATGTATATATTAATCAAAATTCAACAATCATATTAAATCCAATAAATAAAAGGATATCGAGTTTATCGGGCGGGTTGGGTTGGGTTCAAATAATAGTGACCCAATATCAACCCAATACTTACGGTTTGATAATTTTACAACTCGATTAGACATCAGGTAGCTTCGGGTTGGGTCATTTCGTGTTGGGTTGGATTGGGTTGATCGGATTTTTGATCACCCATAGCTTATAAGACAAAAAATAAAACATTGTATCTGAAAGAGTAGTAATAAGATATAGGATGTTTTTGGACACTTAATACAAAATGTATCATTATCTATTTTATAGGAGATTTTTGAAAAAATGTTCTATAGATCCATATTTTTATATGATATTTTTTTCAAATAGTGTCCTATAAATCCACTATTATGACGGCCTTTTTTATACATTGTTCTAAAAAAACTTGTTACAACACCCAAAATCATTTTATAAACTTATTATAATGCCGTTAGATAATTAGCTTTATTTTTTGATCCTATAAATTAAGGCTTATAAAACGATATATTAGGACTCTTTTTCTACTTACACTAGTAATAATTAATTTTTTCTAGATTTTAATTTTGTTAACAAGAAAACATATAACCAGAATGATATACATGAAAACGACTAATAATTTTAGGGAAAAATTGGACGCATTTATTATAACTTTAAAAAATCATTTTTGGAAATAAGATTAAAACTTTTTTGTTTGAGATTTCTAATCGTGATCATTTTGAAAGTAAAGTTTTAAAAATAAGGGACAAAACAAAATATATTTAATTTTGATGCACTTTACCTTACACCAAAAAAACGTCTTCTGTCACAATCGGAGAGAGATTGCAGCGTGCTCGAGTATTTGTTTTGTCGAATATATCGGCTATTTGGTCTCGAGAAAGAACGTGCAAGACACATACTTGAACCCAAGCAACTTTCTCGCCTACAAAATGAATGTCCATTTCTATATGCTTTGTGCATTGGTGCTGCGCAGGGTTACCGGATAGATATATAGCACTTACATTGTCACATTAAACAATTGTAGCTTTGGCAATGGGACAATGTAACTCGAGAAGGAGATTCCGGAGCCAACAAGATTCAGAGAAGATATTGGCAACACTACGGTATTCAGCTTCGGCACTGGATCAAGAGAGGGTGGGTTGTCTTTTGGAGGACCAGGATAGAAGATTATCTCCAAGGAAAACACAATACCCACTTGTGGAATGACATGTGTCCGGACAACCACCCCAATCCGCATCAGTGTTTGAAATGAGGCTAGTGAGTGATGTCCGGTAGAGATGTAAACCAAAATCAATGGTACCTTGGATGTAGCGAAGTATGCGTTTAAGGGCAATAATGTGCGACTCCCATGGATCATGCATAGACAGTCATACTTGTTGAACCACATATGTGATGTTCGACCAAGCGAATGTAAGGTATTGTAAAGCCCCCACAAGGCTATGAAGAACCCAAATATGAGCCAAGCTTGGCCTGAGTGTCAACAAGAGACGACAAGAGTAGAAACCGATTTACACGAAGTCGTACTAGCTTTTTCAATAGGTTCCATGGCATACTTCTCTTGAGTTAGAAACAACCTATTATGATGCCCAAAAAATAGTTTAGAGGACCAAGATCCTTCATGGCGAACTCGTTAGCAAGAAGTGACATGATGTATTTCTAAAGACCATTAGAGGAGGTTGTGAGAATGATGTCATTGACATAGAAAAGGATATAGGCCATATCATTGCCTTTCCGATAAACAAATAGGGAATGATCAGATCGGCTATGAGCAAAGCCTATTGTAGAAACAAAAGTCGCAAGTCTCTCATACCAGGCCCGGGGAGCTTGTTTCAACCCGTATAGCAATTGTTTAAGCAGACAACATAGTCCGGATATGCCGAATCCCGAAAATTCAACTGCTGGTGCATGTAGACTGTTTCATTGAGTTGGACATGCAAAAAAGCATTTTTAATATCTAACTAATGTATAGGCCAGGATTTATGGATTGCAATATTGAGCACAATTCGGGTCGTTGTAGGTTTTACCATTGAACTAAACGTCTTGCTGCGGTCAATACCAACCTCTTGAGACCTGCCATCAACAACAAGATGAGCCTTGCATCGCTCAAAAGGACCACCAGAGTTATTTTTATGACGAAAAATCCGCATAGAACGAATTATATTGGTATTAGATGGTTTAGGTACTAATTCCCACGTCTTATTTTATCAGGGGCATCAAATTCCTTAGTCATTGCAGCTTTCCAATTAGGGCCAGACAATGCATCTTTAGGATTACGTCTAATGGGGAAGGTTGGACCGAGGTCATGAGATTAAATGTCCGTTTGAGTTTGGAAATTCCATGCATGCTACGAGTAGTCATGGTGCGAGATGGAGTGGGATGAGAGACGTTTAAAGGTTGGACCATTGGTAGAGGTTGTAGAGCTGTAGGTGGATGTTGGTTTGTGGATAGAGTTTGGTCCGTAGGTGGGGATAGGTGGGCCAAAGTAAGATGAATGTTGGCCGTAGGTGAGTTAGAAGATGCCACTACAAGTGAAGATGGTAGTGGAGTTTTGTGGTCGCAATGTGGTGTTATTTTGTTTGGTGCGAGTATCATGGAAGATAGTTTGAGAGTAGATAGGGTGTAGGCTATCATGAAGAAAGGAATAGAAATCTGGTTTCAGAGAATAAATGGAATAGAAATCGGGTTTTAAAGACGAAGTTTGGATAACCTGCTATGGAGTGCTTGTTGTCTTGAAAAATGTTTCTCAAACGTTCCTACACTTGATAAGCCCAAGAGTTAGGTTCAAGAATGGCACCTTCGAAGAGTTTCTGACAAAACTGGAGGAGATCATTGAAATTGGTTCCATAGACTCATTAGAGAACGATAGCATCGAGTCAAATGCAAAGCGCAATGTAGGTTTGGTCTTCTGGTTCCGTCTTGTCTTTGACGCAGAAGTAGAGGATGGTGAGGTAGGTTTTTCGATAACCTCATAGTCACGACAGTGAATTTTGAATAACTCTGCCCACGAGGAGTACCGCCCCTTTTCAATTTCGGTTCTTAATATAACGGGTAGGAAAAATAGAATGTCATATATGATTGTGAAAGACATCATTTATATAACATTGCACCAATGAGACCTAAAAAGACATCAACCAAGTATCATATTTTATTACGCTAAATAACTTAGTTGCCAAGTTTCTTCATTAGTTCCAACACATACTCATAAATCTTGTGGGGATCAGGAAGAGACTTGGAGACACTCTCTCTTTCCATACATCTTTTAACCCATTCAATGAACTTAGGACATTCTTTCTCTATATTCATCTTCCCAATAATCTCCACTGCATAAAACCAGCAGCTGAACGGGATCAGTGCGATATCTGCATACCCAAAACTCTCTCCTATCAAATATGGCTTCTCTCCAAGCTGCTCTTCCAACACCTTCAACAGATCTATGAATTCTTTCTTCGCTCTTTCTTGCTCTTCTCCTTTTGTTCTCCATATAGCTGAAAAATTAACCTTATTGTCAACAAAGTCTGCCCAGAACCTGGCTTGAGCTTTGAGATAAGGATCGGAAGGCAACAATGGCGGATCCTCGGTCTGCCATGTCTCATCGATGTACTGAACAATGATGTTAGATTCACAGATGGGTTTGCCATGGTGGATGAGAACCGGGAGTTTCTTGTGAACCGGGTTCATCTGAAGAAGCAGGGAGCTTTTGTCAGCCCAGTCTTCTTCTTTGTAGTCATAATGGACACCCTTTTCAGCCAGAGCGATTTCGACCCTTTCACCGAAGGGGCTGGCCCAGAAGTTTAACAGTACTACATCATTAGAACTTGCCATTTGGAGAATTAGATGGAAAATTAAGACTCTGGATTTGTGTAGATTTTGCAACGTCGAATACGAAGGTATGAAGTAAGTGTGTGTGTGCGTATATACTTATAGAGAGGGGAGTGAGTATTGCTTACTTGTTTGATGTCATTGCTTACGTCGTTGTATGCTTCATTGAATACCATTCACAAATTACTTTATCAATAAAAATTTGCAGGTCACATCTGTCTTCCTTTCTAGTCTTGCCAAATATGATTGCAAATTTTAATTTTACTTTGAAGTATGGGAAAAGAAAGAATATACCTTTGGAGTATTAAAAATATTTTTATTATTTTATCACGAAAATAATAAAAAAATATCACTTTTTTATCAAGAAAAAAAATATAGTTTTATTGGACCAAAACTAAAAAAAAACCAAAAGGCTCTTCAGAAGGCTAACCCCTCGGTTATCAAGAAAAAAAATATTTTTATTATTTTAGCACTTTAACTTAGGGCTGTTTTAATGTTCCTGTGTGCATTCTTTCATAGTTCCTGCAGGACTTCTTATCACAGTTTTTATCACAACCGGATGAGTACTTAAAAGTTAAAAACATACCCTGCAGGACTTCTTATCACAGTTCCTGTGTGCATTCTTTCTATTCTTTCAAGTTTTATGTCTGGAGACAGCAAATACGTTTTATTTCTACCTAACACAAACACTACCTGGAATCAATCATTCCTGCCCATATGGTAGCTCTTAGAATCCCAGGAGTTATAGCAACCAATCCTCTTTTCAAATTGGAGACTTTATCTTCATATGGTGCAAGCTTAGTGTAAATCTGATACATATCTTGCAAACGTAGATTTGGAAAATCAGCTTTTGGAAAAGTGTACATCTTGTTATCTTCTCTTTCAACCTCAAATCATATATAATCAATGCTTCTCCACATTTTTTGTTTAACATCAACAAACATTGTAATCACGTCTGAATAAACATCCCTTTAACTTTCCAATCATGTTAATGAACTCCCAATACTCTCTCTTGTACCTGTCAGATTGAGTTCAACATAAGTCATAGCTTTGAAGTTCTTCTCTGTCATAAATTTGTCAAAGAATCTGAATTCCAAGAACCATTCATTTGCATCCACAACTTCATAATCTGTAGTATCAGTTGTTTTAGATTTCTTTTCAACTTCTTTTCAGAATTGATCATTCGAGAAACAAAATATTCAATAGGCAAACTAGCATCCTTTTCAATCATCTTTTTTGGATTTTCTTAAGAGATTGCTTCACTCAAGTAATTCTTGACAARCTTTCTTAACTCCAATATTTCTTTAATAGATTCAATCAATCTTGGTTTGAAAGCTTCCTTTCCTTCTTCGTAACAAGCTGTCTCAATTTCCTCTAAAAAGAATTCCAATGCTTCTGTTGTGAACAAAGGAATACTTGTAATACTTGTAGTCTTGAAATGATAATGAGGCTAAGAATCATTTGTAAACTTTACAAACAAAAGAATGTTATCATAAGTTTGTGTCAGTGATCCTTCTTTGTTCACCTTTGCAAGATTTAGAGCAGTAGCAACTTGAATGTCAAATTATCTCAGATTTCTAATTAGATCCCCATCAATCTCCTTATCTCCAACTCTAGCGATAAAAATGAAAATGCTTGTGATGCAAATGGTAGTGACAAAAATGAAATTACTTGTGATGAAAATGCTTGTGTTATATTTAAAACAAATCGGTGTGAGGATGAGCCGCCTAGATTGAGTAGGTTCCAAACCCCTTCAAATAGTCTATTTTGGTTTTTATATACACATATAAAGGGGCATTTTTTGACTTTCCGCCATGGGCATCCAAAATCTCAGGACCGGCCCTGTCTGTAGCCAAAGGTAGGACTTGTCATCGTGAATAGTTTGTGGGTCAAAAGGTCATGGATAATGCTTTAACGACTGATCAACGACGGGCACCTTTTAGTAATGATTAGCGGCGATCAATTACCAACGAAGGATTTGTGAGGGAAAGCTATTAGCAACGAAATCCTTTAGCGATGGATAAATCAAAAAGACTAAAATACCGTAAATTAATGGAAGAGTTTTTAACATATTTAGTTTTAGGGACAAAAACAGTAATAAATTATAAATTATATGAACGAAAATCGAAATTTTAAAACCAAAAAGATAAAAATTGAAATCTTTCTCAAATTGTATGAACGAAAATCGTAGATTACTCAAATAAAAATCATCAATTTGGTGTATGTACTTGGAATCAAAATGTTGATCTCTATTTTTTAAAATCATTATTATTTTGATTTTAATAATTATCATATGTTGATTAAGATCTATTATGTTACTTAGATTGGTCAATTTGGTCAATTTGGCTTATTAACTTAGTCATCCTCAGATCTTCTTTAACCTCTGAACAAATAGATTGTCTAGACGACTTCCTGGTTATAAGGTTGCAAACATCATCTTCAAGGATTTCAAAAGATGGGAGATGGGTTGAGAGATAAAAGGTTGGTGTTGCAGAGAGAGATAGAGCTAGAGGGATAGAAGGTTCAGCTTCAGAGGTGACAGGTACAAACCTGGAAGAAGTGTCTGCGTCCTCAGATTGGCTGAGTGCCCCAACAATTAGGGTAAGGTTTTCTTCAGCGACTCCTTTTCCTTTGCCAGAGGAGTTCTGGTGTAATGATCTCTTCCTCTAGGAAACAGGTTCTTTGAAGGAGATTCCTTTGGCAGGTTGTCTTGGAATTATCTGAATGGAGAAATCATCATCATTGTCGTCGTCATCATAATTACCACCAAGGTCAGTACATGCGTTTGGGATTTGAGGCTCAGAGTCCTCCTTCTACTCATCATCATCTTCATCACAATCATTTGGAAATGCAGAGGTGAAGGATGATCTTCATGGTCAACAGTAGTAACCACCGCATCATCATCATCGATAGCATCAAGGATATTCTCCCTAGCATCCTCAGCATGGTTCTCCCATGCCCTCTCCGCAGGGTCCTTTTTATTATCCTTTTCGCCCTCTTGTCATCATCAATATTATAAGCTGACAGAGGGAGGTGGGAAACCAAGTCTTGCAGCTTTTGCTCCAAGGAGGCAATGGTTTTGACTTGACGAAGGTTGAGCTCATCAACCATATCCAGCTGATGACGATCAGCTACTTGAAGGAGGGTTCATGGATTATTGTTGGTTGTTGTAGAAGTTAGAAGATCCGTTCAAGGAGCTTACCATGCTTTGGTAAGCTGAGCCTGAACATCTTCAGCCTTGCTGGAGAGAGCAACGAGAACTTCAGAGTTTTGTTGGATTTCCATCTTCATAGAGTTCAACTCTTCTTTGACTTCACATACCTCAGCTTGGACAACAGAGATGTCGTGAGTTCGGTCATCCTTTGAGGGCATTCCTTGGTGCACTTCATCCATCTTGTTAAGGACGGTTGCAACGGCAGGGAGCAACAACTTGACATCCCTAGATATATCATAGGCGTCAGTCTAAGTGACTGGGGGTTCATTCTCCATAAGACCTGTAGAAATAGAAGAGCATTGAGCGTAACTAAGAAAAAAAAGAAAGTTTGGTATATACTTGAGGGTTCATCAGCGGTACTGAAGGATTACCGCTGAACATCTCAAATGCGATGTTGAGAGGATTAGACGCATGTTGCTGAGGGGATTCGAGAGGAGCATCCTTAGGTCCTGTGGTGATGGCTTCATCAATAGCGGGGACGACCACCATGGGATCATCAACAAGTGTGATAGAGACCAAAGAAGAAGGGGAGGAGATAACGGTTGATAAGAGAAGTGGAGGATCAACAATGTGTATGCTGGGAATCACACATTTAGTGACTTGAGTCACTGAAGTGGTTGGGGTAGAAGCCACACATACGACAAGAACTGAAGATATTCTTGAAGAGGAATGGAGGGTAACAACAGATGCCTCGGGGGTAAGTTGAAGTTCAATAGTTGAGACATGTTGAGAGGTCTTAACTAGCTTATATGGCTTCCCCTTTGTGGCTTTCTTAACCCTCTTTGAGGGATTAAAAGTGGCTTCGGATTGTGTCCTCTTTCGAGAGGATAAGGAGGTAGTAGATGGGATAGATTGATGGGGGTTTGCCACAGTTGTAGCTACTGAAAAAGAAGAAGAAGAAGAAGGAAGAAGAGGAGCATTGGCTATCCTCAACAATCTCTTTTTGCTACTCTTGTCTTCTTGGAGATCGATCATCTCGAATCGGTCTCTGTCATTTGGTGCTTTCAATGATCACCATGCCTTCCAAACGTGATCCCCCATCCAAGGAGGAACCAGTGGCTGCCAAGGCCGATAACCTTGCCAAAATCCTTGTTGCTTCTACCTCCATCGCCACTTAACTTGAGAACCTGACTAAACAAATAGCCACCAACACTGCAACGACCGCCAACCTCGTCGTCGTTGTCGCCAAGTTTGAACCTGATCCTACTGCTAATCCTACTCCACCACTTTCCCCTCACACTCTCATCAATTTCCCCAAAATCCTGTTGCCATTTTTTGACGATTTTGCACCTTTGGATTGGCTATTTCAAGCCGATCAATGCTTTAAATTTTATCAGATTCACCCTAAACAACATATCACTCTTGTTTCCTTTCACCTCAAAGGCGACACTTTAAGTTGGTATAAATACTTCCATAACAACCACCTTCTCACAGATTGGGCATCTTTCACCCGTGCACTTGGTATAAATACTTCCTCTTCCGAAAACCATCAGGCTTCTCTTTTCAAGCTCCACAAAATCAGTTATGTCTCCGCTTACCAAACTGAGTTTGAGCGTATTAGCAATTGCGTGGTCGGCCTCTCCCAAGATGCCTTCCTCAATTGCTTTATCTCGGGTCTCCACTCTGACATTCAACAAGAACTCTCTGTCCACCACCCTTCCTCCATTCACACGACCTATGTGTTGGCTAAAGTAATCGAGGATAAATTGGCCACCAATTTTTCTGATGACTCCACTAGCCCCCAAACCGCCCTATTCTCGCCCTCCTCGTCCCCTCCACCACCATCTCCATCGACCACCCCGGCGGTCCTCCTTACACCACCACAACCAACAAACACCAACCATCCTTCCTCTTCGTCGGTCGACATTGAAGAAGTCCAAGCTCGCCACTCCAAAGGTCTTCGGTTTCGTTGTTCTAAAAAGTATCACCCAGGACACCTTTGCAATCCACCTCAATTCCTTCTTCTTGAGGACACATAGGAGATCCACACTTTCATCCCCTTCGAATCAGACCCCGACGTTCAAGCTACTAGCCTTGAGAACAACGCTTTTGTTTGAGTGGTGGGCATTGATACGAACCCGGACTCATTTACTGTTTTGAATAAATAAAAAAGAATGTTCTTTTAATTAATTTTCTTGCTTAGGAAGTTTTATGTGTACCCATGGTTCATGGTTCCTTATCCATAGGTTAGGATGACAGAGTGGCTTTAGTGCACCCACTAACTCTAGTTGTAGTTGATTACTTTATTAATATTGTAACTCCTTGTTAGCAAATGATAATGAGAAAATTCTTTCAAAAATCTCTCTTCGCTGCTCTTATCTTCTTGGAGATTTACTATATCGAATCTGTCTCTATCAATATATATATATATATATATATATAGATATATATATATATATATCCTATATTCTATCACATATTTATTCTCAAAATTTCCATGTATAATACAACGTAGAACAAAACAGAAGGCCATATGATTGTGAAAGACATTATTTATTTAACATTACACCAATGAGACCTAAAAAGACCTAAGCCGATTGATGGGCGACATTTTATTTTACAGTTTGCCGCATGGTTGGAGGTATTCAGACGGTGAAACAACATTTTGGTGGACGATTGGAGATGGTCTAATAACTAGTTGCCAAGTTTCTTCATTCTCTCCAACACATACTCATAAATCTTGTGGGGATCAGGAAGAGACTTGGAGACGCTCTCCCTTTCCATGCATCTTTTAACCCATTCCATCAGCTTAGGACATTCTTTCTCTATATTCATCTTCCCAATAATCTCCAGTGCATAAAACCTGCAGCTTAACGGGATCAGTGCGATATCTGCATACCCAAAACTCTCCCCTATCAAATATGGCTTCTCTCCAAGCTGCTCTTCCAACACCTTCAACAGATCTATGAATTCTTTCTTCGCTCTTTCTTGCTCTTCTCCTTTTGTTCTCCATATAGCTGAAAAACGAACGTTATTGTCAACATAGTCAGCCCAGAACCTGGCTTGAGCTTTGAGATAAGGATCGGAAGGCAACAATGGCGGATCCTCGTTCTGCCATGTCTCATCGATATACTGAACAATGATGTTAGATTCAAAGATAGGTTTGTCATGGTGGATGAGAACCGGGACTTTCTTGTGAACCGGGTTCATCTGAAGAAGCAGTGGGCTTTTGTCGGCCAAGTTTTCTTCTTTGTAGTCGTAATGGACACCCTTTTCAGCCAGAGCGATTTTGACCCTTTCACCAAAGGGGCTGGCCCAGAAGTTTAGCAGTACTAAATCATTAGAACTTGCCATTACAAGAACTAAATGAAAAGTTAAGACTGGATTTGTGTAGATTTTGCAACGACGAATATGAAGGTATGAAGTCTGTGTGTGCATATATACTTGCAGAGTGGGTGAATATTGGGTTGTTTGATGTCATTGCTTACTTGTTTGATGTCATTGCTTACGTCATCGTAGCCTTCATTGGATATCATCCACAAATTACTTTACTAATAAAAATTTGCAGATCCCATTTCTCTCTTTCTTGTCTTTGCCACATATGATTGCAGAAGTGACACAAGCATCCATTATTAATGTTCTACTGAATCAAAAATAAAAAAACCAAAAAATATATTGAGGACCATGAAAAATCTGTCACTAAAAAGATGGGACCTCTTGCCGATAGTCTAAAAAGATGGGACCTCTTGCCGATAGTCTGTGTGTCAAAAGGTCGTGGGTAATGTAATTAGCAACCAATCAATGATGGACAACTTTTAGCAACGGTTAGTTAACAGCGACGGATTTATGAGAGAAAGCTATTAACAACAGGATCCTTTAGCGACGGATAAATCAAAAAGACCAAAATACCTTAAGTAAATGAAGGAGTTTTTAACGTATTCAGTTTTAGGGACAAAAGCAATTATAAACCACATGAACGTAAATCGAAATTTCAAAGCCAGAAAGATAAAAATCAAAATCTTTCTCAAACTACCATAGATTACTCAAATAAAAATCATCAATTTGGTGCATGTACTTGGAATCAAAATGTTGATCTCTATTTTTTAAAATCATTATTATTTTGATTTTAATAATTATCATATGTTGATTAAGATCTATTATGTTAATTAGTATTTTGTATTAATTTGGTAATTTATTTATAAATTACAATTAAATAATTTAAATGTTTATTAAAAAAATAATAAACTACATAAACAAATATGTGAATAGTTTTTAATTATTTTGGTCTATATAATTAAATAATTTTGTTGTAATCTGTATAAACATATATAACACTTTGGTCAATGGAACTTAAACATACATTTATAACATTTGAAAATTTCAATGTAATAATTATTTATAACATTTGAAAATTTCAATGTAATAATTACCAATTAAAAGCATTATCACTTCAATTTTAAGAATATTTCATTAGATAAATTATTTTAAATCAGAATGATGTTCGCACAATGCAACGAGATATATCTCGATTTTAATATTTCATTTTTTTTTGTCTCAGTCAATATTATAATATGATTTTATGTGGTTTTGATAAAGCGATAATGTTTTTATTTTTTGAATAAAATATAAATATGAATATATCATAAAAAATTAAAAAAACAATACTTCATGCATAAAAAAATGTTTTTAAGAGTTTTTATCAAATGTTTTATAATATAGTATAAATTATTTTTAGTTTAATAATATAATTTTAGATGATCCTAATTATATTTTAAATTTTTTATACTTAAAATGAGATTAATTCTTTATTTGATTATGTTTATCTGCAATTAGATACACGAATTCAAACATGAAGCTTTAACAATTTATACTTACGCACAATTTTTCTTGTAATCTTTAATTTTAAATAATATGCATCAATAAAACAATACTTCATGCATAAAAATTGGTTTTTAAGAGTTTTTGTCAAATGCTTAATAATTTAGTATAATTTTATTTGATTATGTTTATCTGCATGTGGTTACACGAATTCAAAAATGAAACTTTATCAAGTTGTACTTACGCACAATTACTTGTAATCTTGAATTCTAAGTAATATTCATCAATAAACAATACTTCATGCATAAAAAATGGTTTTTAAAAGTTTTTATCAAATGTTTTATAATATAGTATAGATATCAAGTAATAATATTTCATAAATGTAAAAAAATTAAAAAATAAATCCGCCGGAAATATTTTTAGAAAAAAAATTTCATAAATGTAAAAAAAAAAAAAAAGATAATTACATCTTGTAATTACTATACTTTAATAATACTAATTAGATATGTTATTTTGTTGTTATTATAGTAATAAGATGTTTTTTATATACACTAAAGTTGATGTTTTTTAATTAGTATCCAAAGAGGAATAAAAATTCTCTTGTGGCCACGGAAGTTTAAATGCGGTGACTCCGAGCGGGCTATCTACAAAGTAGGTAATCGTCTTGGGATTAGTCAACTCACATAGCGGGTTGGATATCCAGGTTAATAAAAAAATTTGATGTTTTTGGTGTTCAATGGATTTATCCGATTTTTAACTTTTTAATCTTTTTAGTGATTGGGTTGGGTTGGAAATGATTTAATTTTTTTTAGTATTCACACTAATGAAGTTGAATATTTTATAATTTTCATATAAAATTTATTTGAAATAGGATATTAAATTTAATAAAAAAAATTTTGAACGGCAAAAAGAAAGAGCGTTAGGAAAAGAGCTTCGGTATGGCCATTACCCCTTCCCAAACACCCTAAAAAAGCTATATTAAAACTAGCAAGGCGCTAGAAAAGATACAAAAGAGGCAAAACAAAGCTAACGGATTACAACCCCATCTAGACCAATCAATATTACATTTAGATCTAAATTTAATCCAAGTAAAAAGCATAGCTTGAGAATCCACCATCACTGCTTCCCTCGAGAACCTTTTGTTATTGAAGATCACATCATTTCTTGCCTTCCATGTAAACAAAAGAATGCTCCCAATAAGTGCCTCGATCATTTTTCTTTGTTTCTTCGATTTGGCACATTCAATCAGATTGACCACCATCTGATCAAGGGAAGAATGATTGCCAGAGTTTATATCACACCATCTCTCGACCCATCTACATATCTCTTTTGATTTTTCAACAAACGTAAAAAAGATGTTCTTCCGTTTCCACTTCTCTTCCACAAAGCGGGCAAGAATCAGTTTGCAATTGTATACCTCTAGAACCAAGATTCTGTCTTGTAGGAATTCTCCTCAGAAAAAGCCTCCATAAGAAGCAATTTATTTTTATCGGAAGCCATTTGCACCATATTGATTGCCCCACAACATTACCATTAAGTTTCTCATCCAAAATCGCTCTCATGGATTTGACAGTGAAGATCCCAGTACTATCCCCCACCCATATCCATTTATCCCTACCATTAGAGAACTCATAATTCCTTACCAAATTTTGTAATTCGGTAACTCTATCTGAATGTCTGCTATCAACGATTGGACTCTCCAACCAAGACCAAATCCATAACCTCCCGTCGCTACTATTTGGAGTATATCGATCAACAATGAAGCATGATCTATTTCTTTCAAAAAATAAACAAGTCAGGGAACATACTATTAAGAGTATTGTTACCAGCCCATTTGTCAATCCAAAATTTTGTTTCCTCCCCATTACCCACAACACGAATGAATAAGCGATCTAAATTTAATAAATATCATAGTCAATTTAAATAAATTTTAGAAAAACTCTAACTTAAATAATTAACTTCTAAAAGTTTAAGTTGCGCTTAGAATATAATTTATTGGAATTAGAATAGGTCAAAGGAATCGGAATACGTCAAATGAATTCAAATTTGAAGGAACTTAAATGGAATTTAATCAGGTTTGACAATGCAAGATCATGAAAATATGTCTCCTTAATGAAATTTATGTTTCTATTACAGGATAGGAAGGAAAATTTTGATATAGTCAGGACATTGCATGCATGTATGATGATTAAGGGCTCATCGGTCCGTACCCATGTTTTGAAGAAGTATATATAAATACGACCCTACCCTCCCCCAGCCCCCCTACAAACCCAAATCAATCTCATTCCAAACCCTAAATCCATTATTCGACTTTCCCTCTTCTATGCTCTCTCCCATGAGCTCGCAACATATATAGTCCATCGACCTCGACCATTATCTCCCTGTTTGAGGGCCACTGATATAACTTAATAAACTGCAACTTTTACGGAAGTTTCGAACCATCATAAAGTTTTATGGCTATGATACATGTAAATCAACCATCTCAATCACAAGGCAAGATTTCGCAATTTGATTCTTTTTTGTGTCACTTCTTTAGCAAAGTAGGCATGAGAATGGAGCAGTGACCTCAATCTTTATCCCCATCCTCGATCCCTCATCTATGTCCCCATCCTTGTTCCCATCCCCGGCAGCGACTATGATTACATTCTCATCGCTAACGTGGAAACGATGATTTTCCCTGTTTACATAAGCTATGTAAATCAAATATGTGAGACGTCACATATGTTTAAATTTCACAAATTTCCAAATAAACATAAAAATCAAAAAGAAATTAATTTAATACAAAAAAAATCACAACATAATAACCTAAAACCAAAAGAATTCAATTTAATAAAAAAAAAACTTAACGTCACATGTACCAAAACATATCGATAATATCTAAAACCATAGTGAGTAATATCTAAAACATATCGAGTAAGTGTATTTTGACTTGACATCCAAAATATTGCATACCAACATTCAAAATAACAATTTTATATTATAAACCTAGTTAGAAAAAATAAGAAATAATAAATTACCGACTTAGTTGAAATATATATTTAATTAAGGAAGCCCATAAATAAACCTGTGAAACATTAGGATGCATAAGGAAGCCCAAAATCTATCACCCTATGCATCAAAATTGATTTATAATTGAACAACAATATTCATAGTGTCCTATATAATGTACCACATTATGATACATAAAGCAAGAATGAGGCTCGTTCCTTGTAACCTTCCCTTCGGTCCCGTTTGATATCTCTGGTTTCTTATAGATTTAGTCTACCAGAAGGTAGGAGTGATAACGGATGATTCTGATTGAGGAATGGAATTGATTTTAAATAAATACTAGGTTGACGTGATTCTAGGTACCTGCCTAGTTTAGATGATGATGAATTATTTTGCAAAAAGACTTTCTTACCCTTATTAATTATCTTCAAAACTATAAAATGGATGAAAATATTTTATGGTATTTATATATATATATATATATACTAGTTTGGGAGTTCGGACAATTTAGTCTAAGGAACGAGAACAACGATCACGTATGGAGATGTGTGCATGTGTATAAAGGTGGAGATTTAAACAAGAATACATTCATTTTAGGAAACCACGAAAACACCCTTATCACATGTGATAATACACATAAAAGGGACTTGGTGGTGTACGGGCTAGGTCTCACCAAAGGTGTACAAATGAGAACATCTTCGTTTTACATTTGAGTCTCGCTAAAGGTTGCTCGCATCATTGATTTTACATCACAAGTGATGGACTACTAGTTTCACATTTGATTGACTAGAGTATAGGGTTTTTTTTCGGGTATTCATAAAATAAACCATCCACAACGCAATACGTGCCATATTCATTAGGAATATGGACGTGTTATTCATCATGAACATTGAACATTTTTATTATAAGGGAAAAGTACAATAAAAACCAATGAACTTTCTTGTTTGGAATGATTAAGTCCTTGAACTTTTTTTTGGAACAAATAAGTCCTTGAACTTTYCAAAACATGTTAAATAAGTCCTTGGACAATTTTTTGGCACAAATAAGTCCTTGGACATTCTAAAATATGTTAAATAAGTCCTTAAACATTCCAAAAAATGTTAAATAA
>NC_037529.1:62429170-62455101 GCF_001531365.2 Cynara cardunculus var. scolymus
AAAGTCCAAGGACTTATTTGTTCCAAAAAAAAGTTCAAGGACTTAATCATTCCAAACAAGAAAGTTCATTGGTTTTTATTGTACTTTTCCCTATTCATAATAATCATTCTTAAGAGAGACACATGACACATTGTGGGCAGTTCACGGATACCTAATCAATTTTAGGTTCATAACGGGACTTCCCTATATATGGAGAGTTGAATTTCCCATGAAAAATGTCATTTTTCTATGAGAAACGCAAGAAAATAAACCTTCACATAATATATGTGAATGTATTCTTATATCGTGTGATGGCGAATGGAGGTGACTGCCTTCACAAAAATTGGTGAAGGTAAAGTATAACATAACCTTCACATAATATAATGGTGTATTCGCTACTTCTAAGCTTCTCACGTAAAAAAAATTCTCATATTATCCCAAGCATTTATAATACTAAATCTATTTTAAAAATTAGATTAAATTATCGATTTGGTCCCTGATATATGTGGACTATTACAGATTTAGAGGTTGTTTGTTTACCTCTTAATAGTTCCATTAAGATGTAACCTCTGAATCATTAAGAGGTGAATCTTGTTTGGTAAAAAAAAATTGTCTCTTAATGGTCCTAAAACCCTCAGAATGATTTTGTATCATGAGTCTCCCTTAACCATTAATAGCCTTAATTTCATCGTAAACAATTACCAAACAATTATACTTCATTTTGCATTATATCACGAGAGCCTCTTAATCATTCAGTAACTACCAAACAACCCCTTAGTCTATTATCTTCTGCCTCCGACTATGCATCTTGTTCTGGATTTGGTCCCTCACGCCAAGTCCCTAACTCCATCCACAACACAATCTCTGTTAACTTTGAGGGCAAAATGGTCATTATATCACTTTTTTACTTTACCATTTATTATTTAGTTTTCTCCTTTTCTTAATTATTTTTCTTAAAAAATAACTAGAAGGATACTCGTGCAATGCATCGAGATATATTTTCATTTCAATGTTTCGTTTTATTTTTTATCCATGTCGATATAATATGATTTTATGTGGTTTTGAGAAAACAATAATATTTTTATTTTTGAATAAAATATAAATTTGAAAATATCATATAAAATTTGCAAAAAATATATCAATATTATTATCAAATTATCTAATTAAAAGTTTTTGTTTTTTTATTATTTTTAATTCAAATTTTTTATTTTAATTTAATTTAACGTAACGAAGTAACTTAAATTAGGTTTAATAATATTTTTTATAGAGATAATAATTAAGTATTCTGTTAAAACTTAATAATTATCCTAATTATATTTTAGATTTTTTATATTTTAAAATTAGATGTTTATCCTCTATTTGATTATGTTTATATGCAGTTAGTTACACAAATTCAAACATAGAACTTTAATAAGTTGTACTTATGCACAATTTACTTGTAATCTTGAATTCTAAGTAATATGCATTAATAAACAGTATTTTATGCATAAAAAATGTTTTTAAAAGTTTTTGTCAAATGATTTATAATATAGTACTAGTTGTGTATCCGCGCAATGCGGCAGGGGCCATAAATTTTAACGATTTTGAAGTTCCACTGGTTTTATAAGATAAGATTTAACGATGATATATGTTACATTTGGTCTTTACATATTAATACAATTTGAATAAATAAGAGTTATGGTTCCAATTACAGACTATCGATGAAAAAAATTGTATAACAGTTTAAAATCCAATATATTTAAAATCCAACATATTTAAACAACTTCACAAATGTGTTCGATTTACACCAAGAGCAAAGAACTAAGAAACTTGAGTTTTAAGATAAACAATCAAAACCAATAAAAAAACTACAAATTTGACAGATCATAAGCCATGAAAAGACCAAAAAAGATGAGTTTTAGAATGAAATTTCAACTGCTTACCCTCTTTCTTGTCCAGAAACTCAGATTAATGTTGAATTAATACATGTATATATATATTTAAAAAAAAACCCAAGAACATATTAATTCAGAATATATTATACAGTGCAATTTGGACAGCCTAACCCCAAATATATAGTATATATATATATATATATATATATATATATATATAAATAACTATAAAAGTATAAATCGTAAATATTAAAAATATTTTTTCACAGTATATATAATATATAATATATAATAATATAATTAAGTCAAAAACTATTTAATATTGGATTCATTTCGAAGGTATTAACAAGACGATTATAATGGTGTAACTTGTTAAAATGAAAATGTATTTTTTAAATATGTTTTAATTGATATACGATTATGTATATTAATTTGATAAAGGTTTAAAATAAAACATTTAAAAGTAAAGGACGTAAAGTAAATTAATTAACTAATTATAGAAGTATAAAATGTAAATTTAAAATTATAATTAAAAAAATCGGGTTGTGAGAGGGTAAATGTATGCAAGGAGAGGAGGGGGTGAAAAAGTGATATAAAGGGTATCTTGGTCATTTAGTATTTTAAGACTTTAAGACTTTTGTTAAATTTGCTTTATAAGATAGTATAGATAAAGTGTAAATTTAAAATTATAATTTTAAAAAAATCGGTTGAATGTGAGAGGGTGAGTGTATGTGAGAGGGTGAGTGAATGTTGAGGAGAGGAAGGTGAAAAAGTAAAAAAGTAAAAGGGTATCTTGGCCGTTTAGTATTTTAAGACTTTAAAACTTTTATTAAATTTGCTTAATAAGATAGTATAGATATACTCTATTTTAACTTTAATATTTTCTAAAGAGTAAAGTTCATTTTTGGTCTCTAATGTTTGTCAATTTCAACGGTTTTTGTCTCTCAACTTCGTTTTCTGAGATTTGACCCTCATGTTTGTCCATTCTCAACAGACTTTGTCCCTCATCCTAACGGTCTTTAACTTTTTCTGTTAAGTCCAGTTTAATAAAAGATATTTTAGTCATTTAATATATTCCTTTAAGAAAACAAGTAACTGCTTACCCCCACCACACCCATTTCCCCTTCTCTGTGACTCTGAACTATCAGCCCACCTCGAACCCTTTTCTTCAACAATGACATTTCCGGCCAAACAAAAATCCATATATAGAGACATGTAAAACAAGATTCAGTGGAATCCATATACAATCTGTAAGCCAAACCAATCGATCTGCAAGTTAAATCCTATAACAGCTTGAAAACAATCGTCACATAAAACTTATGTAAACTAAACAATCTGTAAACAAAATGCTAAAACAGATTCGAAATCTAGAGGAAGAAAGAAAGAACTAGATTCAGGAGAGGGGAAAAGGGTCTTGGCAGGAAGGGCGACCTCGAACTTGCAAGGATGGGTTCACCAGAGAACGACTTACTCCACAGGGACTATGGGTTGTTCCACATTTACAATTAGAGACGGAAAATAGGGGAGCAGAGAGGGGGAGACCAGAGGTGCAAGATGACGTGTGCTGGCCGATGGTGATGAACTGGTGATGCTGCAATTGTTGGCGGGATGGAGGAGAGGGAGCGAGTGTTGTAGAGAATCGGTGTGGTGGTGGTGAGAACAACTTCTCCCCCAACTTGTGGCTTATGTGTTATGAAATTCGTTGACGATGAGAAGAAAATAGATAAAGAAAAGGGGGTTCCCAAGATTGTGGAAGAAGACGATGGGAAATGGGGGTTTGGGGTTCTCTGTGATACGTACATATATGTAGATATTAGTGAAAATTACATCAAAATTGAACCAACTTTCATCTGATTCTTATTTTGGAAAATTAACTTTTAAAATCGTCATTTTGAGGAACCAACTTTCACCTGATTCATATTTTGGGGAACCAACTTTCACCTTATTCCTATTTTGGGGAACCAACTTTCAAAATCGTCATTTTAGGAAACCAACTTACACCTAATTCCTATTTTGGGAACCAACTTGCAAAATAATTATAAAAAATAACTAAAATTCATTTTTTTCCAAAAATTAATGCAATAAAATCTAATTTTCATTTCAAATCTCGTTTTTTTAAATTCAGATATCAAATTGAAGATTTTTTCAAAAAAAATTCAAATTACCACAATAAAAATTGTTTTTTACTAATGCAATAAAAAATCAATTTAATAAAAAAAATTAATTGATGCAATAAACAATAAATATTAAATATCACATTCAAGAGTTTTATATCTAACCAATCTGTGTCAATATTAAAGTTTAAATCAAATTTGGCAAATCAAATCAAAAGTTTGATAGAGACCCTTAAATTATCTGTTACATGTTCAACAGATCAACCAGACCCTTAAATAAACAAAAAGTTTGATAGAGACCTCTAAATGACGATTTTAAAAGTTGGTTCCCCAAAATAGGAATCAGGTGAAAGTTGGTTCCATTTTGGTGTAATTTTCCCATTTTTCTATAATTATTTTGCAAGTTGGTTCCCCAAAATAGGAATTAGGTGCAAGTTGGTTCCCCAAAATAGGAATCAGGTGAAAGTTGGTTCCATTTTGGTGTAATTTTCCCATTTTTCTATAATTATTTTTCAAGTTGGTTCCCNAAATAGGAATCAGGTGAAAGTTGGTTCCATTTTGGTGTAATTTTCCCATTTTTCTATAATTATTTTTCAAGTTGGTTCCCCAAAATAGGAATCAGATGCAAGTTGGTTCCCCAAAATAGAAATCAGGTGAAAGTTGGTTCCATTTTGATGCAATTTTTCCTAGATATTAAAATGAATTTATATTTTTTTTAATATCACAATTAATAATTTTATTTATTTTATATAATACATAATATATCAGTTTTTTTATTTTTATTAGAAAAGAGGTAAAATGATTAAAATACCCCTTATTAAACTGGACTTAATGGAAAAAAGTTAATGGTCGTTAGGATGGAAGATGAAATCTATTGGGAGTAGACAAACGTGAGGGACAAATCTAAGAAAACAAAGTACAGGGATGAAAACCGTTGAAAATGACAAACATCAGGGACTAAAAATAAACTTTACTCTTTTTTTTTAAATAAAAACCATAAAGCCATGGGATACCTAACTTCTTTTGTTCTCTATCAATAAAACATGAAACTTTGCCACCAGCAATACAATTGGGTTGTGTGTGTGTTGGTGTGAGTTTGTAATCCGTTTAGAGTATGAATCGACATTTTGACTCTTCAGTTTTCTTAGATAGCTCCCGACAAGGCTGTCCCGGGGGAGGGTGATACGGGTGCGGGGCGAACGTCCAGGGCTTAAAATTTTCCCCTAAAATACAATAGTAATCTAAAAGATTTTAATAAATTAAAGAAATTCAAAAAATTATAGTATATAATAAGAGGTAAAAAGAATTTAATAGATAATAAGGACCCAAAAATATACTAACTAATTACATTTGAGAAAAAAATTAAAAAAAAAACTAATTGGTCATTCATTATACGCTATTGTTTATTGTCTCTCTATTTTTTTATCTCCAACAAAGTCCAATGATATTGGCTATTGCTATCTCTAAATGTTTGACTATTTTCGTGTTTCAATAATTCAAAGTTAAGAGCTATTGATATATATATTCTTGTTGGATTTTTTTTTTATCAATTTATGTTTCTATTGACTATTACTATTTGGTTATCTTGTTCTAATTGTTTTTATTGACTATTGTTATCTATTTTTGCTTCTACATAAAATATTTTATTATTGTTTGACAAGCAATCTATTGTTCTTATAATTTGTGACTTGTTTCATGGTTTTTGTGATTAATCAATAAATGTTTTCTACTAGATGTATTTAGTAACGTCTCTTATATATGTCATGTTTCATAAAATTTTAATCTTAACATCTTATTTTAGTTTTGGAAAAAAAGAAGAAAAATATAATTTAAATATTTTCATCGATTGTTTGACCTATGTATCTTTCACTGGGATTCTATCACACCACAAGATTCTATTTAAGTGCTCAAACAATCATTTGTTGAGCTTGAATATTATATGTTTAATTCATTATTTATTTTTATTGGATCTCAATGGATCATTTTTCTTTTATATTCTTATTGATCCTCATTTGTCTACTTGTCTAGAAAACCTTGATAATCTTCTTTATTACTAATCTCTCATTGACTCTCATGATTACTTCATTCACACGAATTCTCTTTTTATATCAAAATAACACATATTTCTTGTTATGAACTAAAAAAATTCTTACTTTTTATAAAAATTTATCAACCATAGTTTCTATACTCTTGGTTTCAAATTACCTAATAAAAAGTACGTAAATTTAAGTACTCTTTTATATATCTATAATAAAGATAAATAATATTTTTTCCTCAGTAAATTATTAGCATTTCTTGTACTCAATTTTAAACTAATAAAAAACATTTATTGAATTTATTTTCGTCCTTACCGAATGTTACTACATGAAAAGTGAGCTTTGACGATGCGCCTTTTAGTGATAACATGTTTCCGCCACAAGTTATAGCGTCGGTATGTTGTTATATAGTCTTTCTGATGATAAATGGACTTTTAACGATGACAAAAGTTGTTGCTAAAAACCTTGTTTTTCTTGCAGTGTGCCATGTTTTTGCATTTGCTCAGGGCCTATAAAATGTCGGGAACGAGTCTGGCTCCCGATAAAATTTGGTTTCTTTGAGAAGGATTTTAGAGTTTTCTATTCATTCTCATATCAATGTATAGATTTGTAAGTTTGTACAAAGATTATAAAATTATAAAATATTTTAATAATATAATTAATGTTTAAATTTTAATGTTCTAGTTAACGTTGAATGTAATTTTTTATAAATCAATTTAACTTTTAATTCTCCATTTAAAAAAAATAAATTATAAAAGGATCTATTCAAAAATACTAAAGAACAATACCGTTAATTCGTCTCCAACTCCCCACCAGTAATTAGTATAGGTAGGCAGTAGGCTTAATTTGCCATTGATGATAGTTGTTTGTAGCACATGCATATATCTAAAAGTGGAGTAGAAGAACCCTACCCTTAATTATAGGATACATATATATATAATACTCTATTCACAAGTGAATGCTAACCAATCAAGTACATAATCACATGTGAATGCTAACCAATCAAGTACATAATCACATGTGAATATTCACTACATGCACAAATTAACGTATTCATGTTCACTTCATATTAGTTCACATTGTATTCACTTCTGAATGCTAAAAAGTACAATTGATATAAAATTTGAATCTAAGATGGTCAATGACAACAAATTCAAAACAAAGTAACGTTAATCCCATGCTAAAAAAGAACATCTCTATTCTGTTACATTTTTCAAAGGGCAGTTCCTCGAGTCGTGTCCCGTGGTTTTCCAACATCGTTTGCACATTCTATCGAACTTGGAACTTTCGGTTACGACTTTCTCATTCGAACCTTCCAATCTTTTCTCACTACTGCACCCTTCGTTTCTAATTCCTATAGGACTGGGAGTTTCAACAACTTCTGGTTTCGAGATTCCAATAAACGATCCTTTAACGTCGTCTTCTTTCTTGTGCGCCGGCTGATTGAGAAAACCCGTCTCTACCTCATTCTTCAAGTCTTGTATTTTCTTTACAAAAAGCGCAAGTTTCTCCTTATCGTCACTCAGTTTACCAATACAATAGTCCACTACCGAATATGCATCATGAGCGAGTTTGTCACAATGCTTACTTGCTTCAAACTCTCGTTTTGTCCTTGTAAGGTTCGTGTCCTCTTTCCTAATCAATGCATGGTTGTGTTTATCTTCAAAACTATATAACCGAAATGTAGACGTACCAGGAATAACCTTGAATTTTGCACATGCTTTACATCCGGTTCTTTGAAATCTCATGTTTTGTTGTCGTTTGTTTTCTACAACACCGGCTTTACTGCACAATATGTACTTCAATATCACACTCCCGTCACGTTTCGTTTTCTGTGTTGACCGTCTAATCGTAAACCCTCCTTTCTGTGCATAATTTGCATACATCTCAATAGCATTATCCAGTGACTGGAATACTGATCCAACAATTGGCTTTACATCATCTTCTACCTTAGGAATCCAAAACTTTGATCCATCAGAAGTCTCTATCTCATTACCATGTTGCAAATCAGCTGTTACATTGCAACGACAACCTGTACAAAATTTTGGTACACTTCCTTTAATGCATCTTTATTCACATGTGAATATTAACTTGCAGAAACACAAAATCAAATGTGAATATAATTGCAACACACGACTATGACTTAACAATAAATAAACACTCATTTTTACTTGCAACACATGAACCTGTGAATATTAACTAATGTATCATGCAACAAAATCGTTGATTGAGCCCAAGAAATAAATGCATCCACGATACATATAGCAGTACCATTTTCGCATGTGAATATAAACTAATCTAGTACACATTCATTGTGAAAAAACTACTACAACACAACATACACGCAATATACAATGAATGAACACTCAAGTTTTTTGTAGCAGGTTCACATGTGAATAAATGCTAATGTATAGTGTAGCAAATCCCCTGATTAAGACCAACAAAAAAATGCATTCCCAATATATATAATAGTACAATATTTTCACATTGAATTCTACCTACTATAGTTAAAACCAATAGGACCATGATCTTGAATATGTATCATTCACATATGAATTGCATGTACTATTTTTTCCATGATCTTAATCCAATTAAGATCCAGTTTTTTTCGATTAAGTATCACGTACATTAGATAACTGAACTATAAAACTTACTTGGTATTGCTTTGTCTTCTTCACTGTCGAATTCTTCCATATTATGCTCCTTGTTCATTGATGATTCTTCTTCCAGATGTGTAGCCTTTGAATGTTCTTCGTCATATTCATCTACGTTCGATTTCATTTGCACAGGCTACCAAATCAATCCATACCTAATACAAAAAGTTGATACAAAATGCTTAAGATTGATCTCGATCTTCAACTAATCGAAGTCGAACGCCTTTCACAATCATTTCAAACCAAATAAGCAGCATGAGAGAAATGAATCTCCAATGAAATCGAAATATGTAATTGATTCATAAAATCAAGGAGTTTCCATGGTTTCCGATTTTGCAAAATGTACTAAAATAGATTTTTGGATTAAAACTGTTATTATTCACAATCGTACCGTTTCTTTGATTTTCTTGATGGATTTTTGTTGCTAGCACGATCATAAACAAACCCCAACCATATTTTAACAATTAATTCCGTCACATGTCGGCCCAAAACGGATTTTATTTCCATCAGGCAGTAGAGCCGCCGTTGGCGACGGCGGTTTCCAAATCGACGGCCGTAGGACCGTCGTTGCACAATAGTGTCACTACCAATCTACTCGTAGACAACTTTTTAACATCTAAGCAGTCATTAACTAAAAGAAAATATGAGAATTTACCTTAGTTCGTTGTTAATGCAGAACGCGAACCTCTTCCTCGAAATCCTTTATTTTCTGCTGTTTCGGTGATGTTTTCTGTCGATTTCTTTGGATTCTTGTTCTTGGGTCGCAAAGAGAAGCTAAAAGGGGTATAAATCCTCGATTATTGCATACTGATTTGCCATCATTTGGTACTCAAACTTGAAGATTTGTTGGGGATTCCTAATTGAAAATTCACGATTTGTTTGGGATTTCTAATGCATATTTCACGACTATTTTGGGATTTCTAAACCCACACCTGCTTGTTGCCTTTTTCAGAATTTAAAGAATGGCAAGACCGGCCCCTCAGCTTCCTGTTTTGCCAATTCGTCTCCTTAAAACAGTTATTAAGCATTTGTGTAGTGTCAAATTTATCATCATTTTTACCCACAAATAAATATATAACAAATTACATAATTATTTTTAAATTTGAAAACTATTTAGGTTATAGTAAAAAAAATTAATAAAATTTTAAATTATATACATAGAGAGAAAGACTTAAGATCATGTAAAACCAGTCTGTTTTTGTGAGACTCGTGAGACCACCTTTTTACACTTGAAATTTTACGACAAAACACTGTGAAATTAACATTCACAGTATTTTTGTTGTGAAGGTTCGGATTTTTTTTACCTTCACAGTGTTCTGTTTTTAAGTTTCAATTGTAATAATGTAGTCTCACGAAAACAAATTGGTCTCACGTGAATATTACTAAAACATGTTCGACCTCAACTTGACACCCATAGTTTCTTATTTATTCGAGCATAAATTTCAAATTTTATAATGAGAAATTACATTAGATATATTAATCATCAATTTATAATTAAATAATTTTACATCTTAGGGGCTGTTTACCCAAATTCTTACTCGGTAAGTACTTACTAATAGGAATCAACATTATAATTTATTTTTGTCGGATAAGATTGTAGTATATTAAAACGGTATCCTATGCAACAATTTACCCGGTAAACCCTTACTCGAGTAAGAGTCATCACCCTTACTTACCGGGTAAGATTCTCCATCTTTATCATCGCTCTTACCAAGTAAGATTTTTGACCTTTGTCATGTTCATCCGGTGAAAAAAATTGTTTGATAAACACTTACTGGGTAAGCGTTTGGTAAACGACCACTTACTATGACTACAAACTCTTATAGTTATATTCATTAAAACTATAGCCTTTTTATGGTATACAATTTTAAAAGTCGATTTGATGTAGTTTTTTGTTTTTCCTTAAAGAATAAATGTGTTGACATTAAATGTAATAATTACCATAAGAGTAGTGTCTGATTGATTTGAGTTTGTGTTTCAAATATCAAAAATGTTTGGAGGTCTCAGATTCAAATCCAATGATGGATCAAAATCCCTTATGACCACAAAGGTTCAAATACGGTGACTCTGAGTTATCTGCAAAATAGGTGGTTGTTCTGATATTAGTCGGCTCGTATAACAGGCTGGATATCCAGGTTAATAAAAAAATTAAATAATTTATAAGTCTGAGTCAAAACATGACATATAATAAAGATCTAAATATGTAATTAATATAAGAAGTTAATTAAACAAGAAAATTGTATGTAAACTACTTGTTTAGTCTCGGAATATGTATCCATATTTTTTGTTGAAGTTGCTTCAAAATAGAATACTAATTTCAAAAATATAGTTATTTATTTAAGGTTGTTTAATTGATTTGTTAGTAAGTCATGTTCAAATAAATTTGTCTGTGTGGATTAATCCATCTTAATAGATTGGGAAGGTTTTTGTGTAGGAGGTTTTTCTCATGGATTGTAATGACCCAAATTTAAAATAACGACAATTAATATAAATGACCAATCAGTACCAACGGTTTACAAGAAAAAAAGGTTTCTTAATTACATCACAAGAAATTCACAGGCAGGAAACAATATTCACGACTGGATTTAATACATAACTTAAAACAAGCCTATGACTGAGACACTAATTAACTCTATAGGTGCATCACAATTTGTCGTTTTACTAGGATGAGCTCTCCACATGAGACTTACTGGAAAATGGTTTAGTTTTTGAAAAACGAGGGTTAAATCAAAAGGTATAGTGAAGTCCCTTACTTCCACAACATTTGAATATAACCATTTAATAAATGTAGAATTTTGAGCGGGGTCCCATTCACCCGTTTAAAAAATATGCATCTGCTAAATTTGGAGTGCTTCGAGATATTAAAAAATACAAGAAACATCAACCCATTTATTTTATGTGTTAGATGAATGAGCATTTTCGTCCATTTAGGTTTTCCCTCTCATTTTTTAACCAAAGCTCCAACCCCCACGTTAAAAGACGTTATTCTCATTTATATTGTCGTCTTCTTTCTTAAAGAAAATTTGTTACTGTGGTATTACTGAAGCCACTATTGAAACCTCATGAACAAATAGAAATCTTGGACGTAGGATCTATGGGTGCTCGAGAATGCATGGTAAGATTATATTTACATCTCATTTGAATCAAGTGTGTTAATCTAATTTTGCTCCATTTTTCCTTTTTACATGGTGAAGAGTGTGGCTTCTTTGGGTGGTTTGATTTGATCCACCAATGTGTTCTAGAGCTTTGGATGTCTTAGTAAGACCAAAGAAGAGTCCATCAAAGACAAAGAAATAAAATTTGAAATGTTCAGTTGCTGTTGGTTCTCAATTGGGTTTTCTTTCATCTATGTTGGTTGGTTGAAATAAGTAGGATTATCAGTTAGGATTTAACTTTTGTTGGTTCTGTGTTGTCATTTTTTTTTTGGAATTTTCATCTAGTTGAAAGGAAAATGGATGATTCTGTGTTTCAATTTAATGGAATTTCTGTACTTCAGGTTAATGGAACCGTGTTTCTGTTAACATTAATCCATCAAATTTTGTACAAGTAGTCAAGTGTTGATACCAAATGGAACCTGCACATTGTTCGTCGTGTACATTGTTGTATCAAATGGAACCTGCACGGGTAATAAAGAGAAACCACTTTCAGAACAAAATGAGAAGCACAAAGATGATTTCTAGACTTATCAAAGTCCAGGTTCACTTTCAAAGATTTCACTAAACCTTGGGACCAAAATTAGAGTTTACTTTAAAAAGATTTAGATTAAATTACAGATTTCACCCCTGTGGTTATATGCAAATTCTGGTGGTTATATGCAAATTATGGATTAGGTCTCCCATATTTCTTTTACTTTTTTGAGCGTTGTGAATGGAGTTGGTCTAAAGCAGGAACAGAAAAATAGCACAAAGTGAATAAAGATAAAGATAGATCCTACTCAATGAAGAGTAGAGTAGTTATTTGTCACAAAACACACAACATCCATAAACAAAACATATCAATCATCCATCACGCATAGAGCTAGGCCTAGTACTCGTCACCGTCATCACCCTCATCTTCGGCACCCTCAGCACCAACCTCCTCATAATCCTTCTCAAGAGCTGCAAGATCTTCACGAGCCTCCGAGAACTCTCCTTCCTCCATTCCCTCACCAACATACCAGTGAACAAAAGCACGTTTCGCATACATGAGGTCAAACTTGTGGTCAATGCGGGAGAACACCTCTGCCACACTGGTTGAGTTAGAGATCATGCAAACCGCCCTTTGTACCTTAGCCAGGTCCCCTCCAGGCACAACCGTTGGCGGCTGGTAGTTGATACCACACTTGAACCCAGTTGGGCACCAGTCCACAAACTGGATGGTTCTCTTGGTCTTGATTGTGGCAACTGCAGCATTCACATCCTTGGGGACAACATCACCACGGTACATGAGACAACAAGCCATGTACTTCCCGTGTCGAGGATCACATTTGGCCATCATGGACGAGGGCTCAAAAGCACTGTTAGTGATCTCGGCTACAGATAGTTGCTCGTGATAAGCCTTCTCGGCTGAGATCACAGGCGCATACGAAGAAAGCATGAAGTGGATTCTGGGGTATGGAACCAAGTTGGTCTGGAATTCAGTCACATCCACATTCAAGGCACCGTCGAACCTCAAAGATGCAGTCAATGATGAGATAACCTACACAAAACATAAAAAAATTTAACAACACATACAGAGTAAAATACTTGTTAGAAAATTCTTGTAAAACAATTCGGGTAAGTGAACATCTCTTACCTGAGATACAAGGCGATTAAGGTTGGTATAGGTGGGACGCTCAATGTCAAGAGATCGCCTGCAGATGTCATAAATAGCTTCATTGTCAAGAAGAATGGCGACATCAGTGTGCTCCAAGAGGGAGTGAGTAGAGAGCACACTGTTGTAGGGCTCAACAACTGATGTTGAAACCTGTGGGGATGGGTACACAGTGAAACCAAGCTTCGATTTTTTTCCATAGTCAACGGACAGACGCTCCAAGAGAAGGGAGCCCAAACCAGACCCAGTACCCCCACCAACAGCATTGAAAACAAGGAAGCCTTGGAGACCAGTGCAGTTGTCAGCAAGCTTTCTGATACGGTCCAAACAGAGGTCAACAATCTCTTTTCCAACTGAAACACAAAGATAGAATATCAGTAGTCATTCTAAACTACAAATAACTACGGAAGTGAAATTGATGAGTGTTCATACTTGTGTAGTGGCCACGTGCAAAGTTGTTGGCGGCATCTTCTTTGCCACTTATCAATTGTTCAGGGTGAAAGAGCTGGCGATAAGTCCCAGTCCTCACTTCATCAATCACAGTGGGCTCAAGATCAACAAATACCGCACGAGGGACATGCTTTCCTGCACCAGTTTCACTGAAAAAGGTGTTGAAAGCATCATCACCTCCTCCAACAGTCTTGTCACTCGGCATCTGGCCATCAGGCTGCATAGAGAAATCAAAACATCAGTAACTTATCAACAATATACAAAAACCACCATTGGTTTACCTAGTAAAAAAAGCATGATGAAAGATCTTTTTCAAGGTAAGAGTTTTGCCTGAATGATCTAACGGTTCTGGGATAGAAGATCTATTGCGATATAGATTGTTCATTCAGTCATTTGGTCATAGATCTAAACAATTCAGATCCACAGCAAGCAAGGGAAAACAAGTAATCAATTCAGACCTCTAGTACTAGAGCAAACCGTATCAGAATGAAGGGCGGTTTCAACACCACCAATTTCCCCAAAAAGAACAATATAAATTACGCGAAAAATTAGGAACCTAACATCGATCAGTCAGAAATTCACGCGAATTTGAATAATACGCAACCAACCGTCATGAAAATTAACTTCAAAAACCCATCTAATCTGACCAATGACACAGATCAGTGTATCTGAGTACAAACTCACAGTATGTTACTATTTCTAGATCCAACAACTTCTAGAAATGATTCTGAACAAAGTCCTAGAAAAATACAACAAAAAGTGTACGATTTAACTTTGAAAATAAACAAATTTGCAGATCTACATGTTTTCAAAGCATAATCTCGCAAATCAGATAATGAAAGCCTGTAATTCAAACATATTTGCATCTTTAACAACACATCCACTAAACTACGGACGAAAGCCAAATAAAAAGTCCGGATCGTCTGAAATGATAAAGAATAACACCGATTCACTATACAAACAACAGATCTACTACCAATCTCGATCTAACCATTCAGATCTGGCGAGTAACTAAAGCGTTGATCAAAATTCATGCATTTTCATATATAAATCAGAGATCTTGAAGTAGGAAAAGAGAGAGAGAATCGAACCTGAATGCCATGCTCAAGGCAGTAAAGTTCCCAGCAGGCGTTTCCAACCTGGATACCAGCCTGACCGATGTGGATCGAGATGCACTCCCTCATGTTCGCCGTAAGAAAAATGAACAAACGAAAAGTTAAGAATTGGAGTTGCAAACAGAAACAATCAAAAGACGTTTATCAAGACGCCTTGAGATGCAAATGTGTGTTCTTCAGGATTAGGGCTTGGGTATTTATAGTTGAGATACACTAGAGAAGTGAGAGTAAAGCCAGACGATAGTTTAACCATGGTTAGGGTAGGGAGGGAAAATACTGAACGTGAGGAGTAAACATGGGTTAGGTTTTCATTTTAAATTTTTTATTTTATTTGCCGCCCATCGTCAGATACATTTCTTCCTTTTAATTTTCCAATCATACCCTCTATCTTTCAATTTATATCAAAACATATCCCTCCTTTTTAGTTTTAGAACAACCCAACTTCTTTTTAATGGCTTAAAGTTAATCATGGTAACAGGACAGGGATGGGGCGGGTTTTATAATACCCGGCCCCGGTTTTTAGTAATAGCCCCCAGCTCCGGCACCTGTCCCTGACGGGTATGGAGATTAATATCTCGTCCCCGATAAACCCCCGATCAAATCCTATGAAAAATATATATTAGTTTGAGTCTACCGGGGATCCCCAACCCGGGTTTGAATAACATCCCTCGGTCCCGGCCCCGGTTTGAGTCTACCGGGGATTCTCGGCCTCTGGACCCGTTTTAACGGGAAATCCCCATCCCATCCGGGTCGGATGAGTCGGGTTCCCCACCGGGTCGGAGCACATCATCATCCTTACTTAAAGTTAAGACATATTTTTTATCATTAACCTTTCTTAATGATACAACAAATTATAAGTTTCTTCCCATTTACTTATAATATTGAAATATAGATTGAAGCATTTTAACAAAAAAAAAAAAAAGATTTAGGGATTTTTTGTTACAACAAATTTTCTGAAAAGATCTATAAATAGAAAAAATAAAAGGGATAAATTTTCTAAAGAGCGAATTACATTGGTGGTCCTCACCGTATGCTCGGATTGGATTTGGGTACCTAAAACAAACTATCTATATTGATGGTTCTAACTTTTTAATTTTGTAACACTCAATATTCTTGAAGTTAACACATCATCAGTCAACAACCGTTAAAAGAGATAAATCAATCTTTGAAGAAACTATATGGACCAAAAGTGTAATTCACTCTAAAATTAATTGTCATTTTACATTTTTTTTTCAAATTTTTTTATTAAAAGTATTCAAAATACAGTTGTCTTAGGATAGTTACATATTAAAAAATTCGTTAGGATAAATAATTTTTTTGTTATAAATAAAATAATTATGTTTTAAAAGTTAATATTATAAAACATTATTAAGTTGAATTATCTAAATAATTTTTTTGTTAATTGTATTTAAAATATTTTCAATAAATACATTTTTTTAATACGTGAATCACAATTAATTTTAGAGTGGATTACACTTTTGGTCCATGTACTTTGCCCAAAGATTTATTTGTCCATTATAACGCTTGCTAACTAAATGTGTTAACTCCAATGACCTTGAATTTATGAAATTGACAAGGTAGAGACCATCAGTGTAGATAATTTGTTTTTAGGAACCAATTCCAAATTTTAAGCAAACCACAAGGACCACTAATGTAATTAATTTTTTTCTAAATTTGAAAAACTTTTTAAATTGTAATCAACGGTAGGAGATAGAAATGTATTTTTAATATTTCACTTTATCTCCAATTTATTTAAAATTAAATGTATTAAATATTTTAATAATATGGTTTATATATATATATACTACCTTATAAATCAGATTTATTAAAAATCTTAAAAACAATTTTTAATGCACAAAGTCTTAGAAGTCTTAAAAACAACTCATAATACATTAAGTGCTACTACTTTATGCATTCAGTCTTAAAATCTTTTAATCTACAATTAAAATAACATATAGTACAAGTTACCAATGTACATTATTACATTTTCTTTTCATGTTCCTAAGATACTTTTGACATCTTTCATTTATGTCTCCATCCTCTCATGCCTCTATATCTTCTCCACATCCCCTAATGTGAGATTCAAAATGATATTCACTATTAGTTATTAAAAAATTTCTCATTCATCTCTCATTCAATTGCTCTAGAACTCTTAGTCTCGCTCTCGATCTCTTGATTATTTGCTCTTGGTATAAATCGAACACATTTGTGGAATCGTTTAAATATATTGGATTTTAAATATATTGAATTTTAAACTGTAATACAAATTTTTTCATCGATAGACTGTAATTGGAATCATAAGTCTTATTTATTCAAATTGTATTAATATGTAAAAACCAAGTGTAACTTATATCATCGTTAAATCTTCTCTAATAAAACTAATGAAACTTCAAAATCGTTAAAATTCACGGCTCTTTCCGCATTGCGCATGTTCACAACTAGTATTTTTTTTTTAAAGTTTGTTGATACATTGAATTTACTGATATTTTAATGATGCATTTAATGTTGAAATATCAAAAATAAATAAAATGCTATAGCTGAATGTTAATTTTTAGAAATTTTGGGTTTTGATTCTTTATTCTGGATAAATTATAGACATGCTCTCAATAAATTTTTAGTTGATTAATTAATTATAACATGTAGAAAAATATAATGTCGATTGTGATATATTATGTTTCTAGGTCGTGACATATATTGATAATCAAGAAAAATTGACTGAAAACATAAAAATCTTACAACCAATTTCAACGAACGATTTAAACAACTGAACAATCTAAAAATCTTAACAGTTTGAAACAATTGATATTGATGTCTACTACAACTGAAAATACTAAAGTATAACACCAGTAGTGAACCAAAACAATGTCATCATAATATCTCCTTTCATATATACTTCCATTAGTATATACCATGTGGTTTTAAGGAATAATTGTACGTCAACACGTCTATATTGGATTAAACTTAAAGTTAATACGAAAAGTTGATATGCATAAACACTAGATAACTTGCACGTATGCAATATACAGTAACTGAAAATATAGCATATGAGATCTCAAACTGAACTTGCACATTATGAGAGTCAAATATCTCAACTGAACCAACCAAGTACAATGACTAAATTATGTACTGGTTTCATCAGTCTAAGTTGAACTAAATTGAGTTAGTGTCCTCCCAATACAATGATACATGTATAATGTTTGGGCGATGCTCCACTTGTTACTACTGATGTATAGATACATAACCTTACGTACCCAAACTATTCATGCATATATGAACACCGTGGTAAAAAAAAATAGCATGCTTTAAAACTGTAAGCACAAAGTATGCAAGTATATCTTCAAACACACTGTATTTTAATCTTGTTTTTGTTTCTTTATATATATATATATATATATATATATATATATATATATATACTACATTAATAAGCATTTACATCAAAGTCTTAAGTACAGCTAATAAGACATAAAGTAATAGCATTTTATGCATGAATTAAAGAAATCTCTTAAATACAATATGTAGAGCATGATGTACAAGGTGTTAATGCATGCTTTTAAAACAATCCTAAAAACCAAGTTGTATGTTCACAGTATTCTTTATCTCCTCCAGAGTTTTTTTAGTTTCCTTTAGGAAACCCATTGACCAATGTCATTTTGTAAATTACAAGTGTAGGAAAAAAAAAAACCCACCATGCCTACATTAGTATTTAAAATCTAGGAACAACAAATGTTACAACATTGAAAATATCGTAATCCAGCAATTCCAGTTCACATAATATTCGTTGAAAATAACATATTCATATTCAAAATGAAATGACAAGCGCTTTCCATTTGACTTGGTTTTTCTATGACAATCATGTGTTTATTTGTTGTAATCGTCAATCAATATTATCGCTTACATTTATATAAAATTTATACCCCGTTATATTGCGCGGAATACACAACTACTATATATATATATATATATATATATATTATAGTCTCAATTATTTACAAATATTATAATTCATATAAACCAAATAATTGATGAAAATGAATATTGTTGTGTGTGTATTATGTAGTAAAGTTAACATCAAATGGTTTCTTAGAGTTTAGACTTCCACTTGGAACCACCAAGAAGGTTAGGGAGTCAACATCATAGAAGGTTATGTGAATGATGGGTTTGGTTTCTTTCCAACTATTTTTTTAATGACAATTTTTTTTTGTTTTAGTTTTTATTTAATATAATAAATATTTTTTCTTCATTTTGTAATTTTTGAAACTAGACTGTGTATTTCAAGTAACCTCCTTTATACTGGCATTTTCATTTTACTGGTTTTTCGGGGGGCGCTCTACCCACTGAGCTAATAGCCCGTTGTACGAGCCCCCCACTAGGGGCCCACTATGCCAAAAGCGAGAGAAACCTCATTCCTTTTCGCTTGTGTTAAGGGTTTTAACTGGTTTTGAATGAATTGATGTTGCGACCCGGATGGTTAGTTGGGTTCTTTTGGCTTGTTGCCAGTTCGTTTTCTGTTGCTCGTGGTTTAATTTTGTCTTTTGTTAGTTGTCGTGTTATATTTGTTTTTTGTTTGCTTCTGTTTCTACTTTTTGCAGTAGCAGTCGGTGTTGTACTCGCATTTAAAGTTATTATTGGTTTATATTAACATGTGTTTTTTTTTCTTTTCTAGTATTCCACCTTAGCGTTTGTGCTATTCTTCTTCATAGATGTTATACGAAGGCATTTGAACAGATTCCTGATTTAACAAAATGTTTTTAAAAGATTTAAATTTTCTGGAAGAATTTAGAATTATATAAAATTAGAAGGATTTGCAATTTTTAATATGTTTGGTTCGGTGGATTTGGAATGAATTAGGTTCCATCTCGTATAGATAATTTATAAATAAGTTACTTTTTATTGATAGGTTAAATGCACGAAATAACAACCTACTTTCATTAATTTTCTTATTATAACATTCTACTTTTGTTTTTCTTTATTACAGCAATGTACTTTCAAATTATTTTTTATTAAGATATTGTGCTTTAAAAAATCTACCAATAATAACAATGAGTAACCTCTTACCTTTTAAACCGGTTAACCCTTTGACTTTTTTGCTTGTGTGACTTTAATGAGGTGATGTGGATGACACATCATTTTGATGACTTAACTAGAATTAAAATAAAAACCTATTTCAAATTATTATTAGTGATTTTCATTTTTCATTGCTATGATTTAAAAAAAAAAATTATTTTTTTCTTATTAAGTTGCATTCAAATTAAATATTCTTAGAGTAAACTATTTATTAAATAGATATGAAACATTATTTTCAAGATATATTTTGTTTGTAAAAAAAAGTAACTTTTTCCTATTTTATGTTGTTCAAATAAATACATACTTTTTAAAGTTCTCTTTAAAATATTAACGAAATAAATTGTTATTTACAATTTTATAATATTGTTATATTAATAAATCATTCAAAAAAATCTAATTAATTTAATATATTTATACATCAAGTAAAAAGTTTTTGAACAAATATAATATATTCTTTAAAAGATAATATTTTTTGGTAAAAAAAAACAATTCTTATTTTCCTTTTCTCAAAAAACACATGTTTTAAAAAAATATTAGAGAGATAAGTTGTGTTCTACTAGTTTTATTGATATTGGTATATTAATGAATAATTTAGAATTTTTTTAATTCATATAATACATTTATTAAATAACATGTAAAATATCTAAATATTAAAATTAAAAATACAGTGTTTAATAAGAACTAGTAGATGCTATAATAAAATAATTTTGAAAGTATAATGATGTGGTAAGAAAATCACATCACTATAGTATATGTGAACAACCTATGTGGACAATGAGTTGACATGAAAACCTAGTACAATGAGTAAATTTAAATCAAAAGGTCACTCAATGCTATAATGGGTAAATTTTCCAAAGTACAATGTTTTAATAAAAAATAGTTTGAAAGTATATTGTTGTAATAAGAAAAACTAAAAGTACAATGCTATAATAAAAAAATTTATGAAAGTAGATTATTATTTTATGCATTTTGCTCTTTATTGATTGATTATTATAAAACTATTATTTTTAACATATTTTAAAACATTATTATAAACAAATCTTATGAAATCCCGTGAAATACAAACTACTCCCATGAAATTTCTAAAGTCAATGTTTGTTTTGGGACTTTATTTTAAACCAAATATGAGATTGGAATGAAATTCAAATTCATATCATGAAATTTGTGAGATTTGGTTGGATTTGAAATTGAATTTTATTCCAATATTGCGTTTGGTTTAAAGGAAAATCTAAAATTCAAAGCTTAGGATTTGAATTTCCACAAAACATTGGATTTAAAAATCCAATGCAAATAGTTGGTATTTAACAGGATTTCACATTATTTGCTTGTAACAACGTATTAAAATATGTTAAAAACATTTATTTTATAATAATCAATTAATAAAATGTAATTTTATAATTTGTTTTTATAAATCTATATTACTTTATAAACCAGATTTATCAAAAGTCTTAAAAACAATTTTTAATGCACAAAGTCTTAAAAACAACTCATAATGCATTAAGTACAACTAATTTATGCATTCAGTTTTAAAATCTATTAATCTACAATTAAAATAATATATGGTACAAATTACCGATGCACATTATTACATTTTCTTTTCATGTTCCCAATATACTTTTGACACCTTTCACTCATGTCTTCACTATCTCATACCTCTATGTCTTCTCCCCATCTCTAAGGTGAGATTCAAACTAATATTCACCATGAGTTATTAAAAAATCTCTCATTCATCTCCCATTCAATTGGTCTAGAACTCCCACGCTCTCGATCTCTTGATTCGTTGCTCTTGGTGTAAATCGAACACATTTGTGGAGTCATTTAAATATAGTTGGATTTTAAACCGTCGTACAATTTTTTTAATCGATAGATTGTAATTGAAACCATAACTCTTATTTATTCAAATTGTATTAATATGTAAAGACCAAGTGTAATTTATATCATCGTTAAATCTTTTCTAATAAAACCAGTAGAACTTCAAAATCGTTAAAATTCACGGCTCCCTCCATATTGTGCGGGTACACAACAAGTTATCTATAAATAATATAATTCAATTCCATTCCAAATCTTACAAATCAAACACACCATTAATCTCAAATGCATTCACAAAATCCAAATCACTCAAAAGCATTTCGTTGCATTGTTATTCATATCCCCTCACTCACATACAACTTACATTTCATACTGCCTTCTCACTTATACCACTCATATTTCATATTGCCTCTTCACTCACGTACCATTCATATATGAAAGAGTATGAATAGAATTGTCCTAAATTTAAAAATACAGTTATGAATATAGAACAAAAAATATTGAAACCTAACAAAACTCCATCTCAGTACTTCTTCTCCAAAAAAATCTCTCAAAGTTCTTTGATTTTTCTTGTTTATTCACATATATTGTTTGGTTCCTTTTGAATATCCGTTTAAAAGATGGTTATTGTTTCATTAACAGAAGTGCGATATAATTCGTCCAATAACGAACATTATGAGGTGAGTTGTATTCTACGTAATAGACTATAGAAGGCTAGAGTAAGAAAATCCAAGAGAGTCGCTAAGAAGGCTGAATGAGGTCTTAAGCATCAACGATTGTGGATTATTAGTAAGAAGAAGTGGAAGGAAAATAAAGTTTGGTTGAATGATTACACTAATACTAGACAGAGATAAGGTTTGGAATTGAGGGTCAATTTGGTGATGTGCAGATTGAAGATGTGACTCATTCCAACTCGTATGAATCTAGGGTGTTTGTAACGATTAAGATTTTGGTCTTTTGGATATGGGCAATTGGGTTGAAGTCTAATAGTGCGCAAAATATTTCGGGGACAATTGTGTATGTGTTCTAGATTAGACAGTAGTAAAACTTTAATTAAAAAATTAATCAAAACTATAAACTTAGAGGTTGTTTGTTTACCACTTAATAGTTCTATCAAGATGCAATCTCTAAATCGTTAAGAGGTGAATCTTGTTTGACAAAAAAAGTCTGCCTCTTAATGGTTACAAAACCCTCTGAATGATTTTGTATCATGGGCCCCCCTTAACCATTAAGAGCTCTAATTTCATTGTAAACAATTACCAAACAGTTATAGTTCATTTTGCATTATATCATTAGAGTCTCTTAATCATTCTGACCACTTAATGATTCTGCACAAAACCATTCAGCAACTGCCAAACAGCCCCTATTTACCAATAAATGTGACCAGTTTTACATTATAATTCACAACTTGATATCCACATCGTCGTATATAAAAATATCAGTAGGTTACCGATCAAATTGTGTATAAAATATGAAAACTTGAAAGTTTGTCACGTTAATCGAAATGTTTGGTAAACTTAATGAAGTAAGGCAAACTTTATTATATTTTAACATATTATGCCTTTTTTCATATCTTTTGAAAACCCTCATTTCCGAGGTCTTTGTTAACATGTTATAAAGCTCCAGTCTGGCAGTCAACTTGACGCAGGAAAGGCATGATTGTAGTTCGATCCATAGTGTATTTCTTATATTTTGGTTTATTGAACAACAAATACAGCTTCCGCATTAACTAGGACATTCATCGACGAGGGTTGTCTATTCATTTTATCTATATCTATATTGTGTCATAAAACATTTATGTTTACCGACGTTACTTAGCACCACCTCTTCGAGTCACTCCGAGAAGGACACTTGGACTTGGTGGCTTAGCTAGGATGGGTACTTTCTCGGTCAAGGCTCTTAGAACCTTGACGGAAGAAAAAAAGTTACAGGCTTCGGTGCGTGCAGTTCCAACGGAATGATGTGCTATAATCCCAAAGAAGGTTTTTATGTGGCATCTTAAATGGGGAAGGAATCTGGTAAGGTCGATGCTTCAAGATAAAGGATTGGATCATCATTCGTTGCTTTGCACTTGTTGCGGGAATGAAGTAGAAACCATTGATCATTGCTTCGTCAAATGTACGAATGTTCTTCAATTGTGGAAGGATATCTTTCTTTGGTGAGTTGGAGTCTTTCATCGACGAAATCAATAGAGGAATTACTTTCTTGTGAGGATTCACATTCTATACGGAAGTCAATGCAACATGTTTGGAAGGCTATTGTTTGTACATCTTTATACTTGATTTGGATGCATTTTAACAAACAGATCTTCTCTAACAGGTATATTCAACCTATCGATCGTTGCTTTGAGGTTCAACTTTTATCTTTCCAATGGTTCGAGCCAAGGATCTCATCATCTCTTGGACGGACTGATGCAACGGGTATGGTCTCGATGACCAACAATAGTTGGTGATTTTTGGGCGTGTGTGGTCGTTAGCTTTGGTTGGTTTTGTTATTGTTCGGTTGGCCATATTTTGTTTTCATTGTGGCTGCTTTAGTCTTGTGGCAGGTTTATTCTTTGTGTTTTAGCTTTTCTTTTGTCGAGTGTTGGCTTGTTTTTTGATTCTTGCAAATTTTGTAGCTTTTGTTTTCTTGTACCTTCGCCTTTTCTTTTAACATTATTGTCTTACCTTTCAATTTTTTTTAAATCAAGAATATAAATATTAAAATATTATATATAAATCAATAATACATATAAAATATTTAAATTTTTTATAATATTTCTCTTTTACTAGTTTTTTTATTTCTTTGAACAATAAGAATTAAAACTTGAATAAACTCATATTACCCTTTTCATATGAACATATAAAATTTGAAAACTCAGATTTATTTTGATTTTAGAAGGGTGAGAATATATGCATCTGTTCCTATTGGTAAAGTGCACCCCTCCTATCTTTTGGGTCAAAATCAACTAATAAATGTTTTTACATTAACTTTTTTCCAAAATTTTTTGTCTTATAAATTTATGTTTTATAACTTTTTTCATCATTGTTTTTTAATTTTGTTATTCTAAATTTATATTTTATAATAAATTTTGCCAACTAACTATTTCTAAATTAATTCAAATAACTATAAAATTATTTTTAATTTTTATAATTGTATTGTTAACGTTTTAATTAATTAATAATTTATATATGTATTTTTTTAAAATAAATATTCAAGGCTACAAAGATAAAATAATTTAATACAAAAAAGATAATCAAAATAAGTTAATTAATAAATCAACAAATAAAATACAAAAAGTTTGAAAATATTACAGCTCAATCAAGCGAAATAAATTATGTAGTACAATTACTAGATAACAGCTGCTCGTACTTATTTATTCGGGTCATGTATGGAGTAGCCCATACGGTTGCACAATCATATTTAAAAACCAAAGATATTTTGATGTAACGATTACTGTTGACGTACCCAATTGTAGAAGCAACATGTTCATACCATGGCGGAGGACTAGATCGAAGTGGGAAGAATGTCAGACTACCTATAGTTTTTTATGGATTATTTTCTGAATTTTTTAAGTTGCAGAAGGATTAATGATATATTTCTATGAAAATATTGATAAAATGAAAATTAAGAATTTGCATATGAATTTTTAAAGTTTTTATTTGATTTTTATAAAGACAAACTATATGACTATATACATATGGTTAAATTTGTAAAATTATAAAATAAATGATACATTATTTTTTATAAATAACAAGACTTATTGCTTTCCAATTTATTGGTTTTAAATTTAATTAAGATATAATACAAATAAAAATTATAATTACTATAAGCTAATAATTATTATTATCTATTAATTAAAAAAAAGTAAGAGAGAGAGAAAAGTTTTCAAACTTTTAGATCATTTAAGGGAAAAGTACAATAAAAATCAATGAACTTTCTTGTTTGGAATGATTAAGTCCTTGAACTTTTTTTTGGAACAAATAAGTCCTTGAACTTTCCAAAACATGTTAAATAAGTCATTGAACATTCCAAAATATGTTAAATAAGTCCTTGAACA